>NC_084732.1:5257349-5337349 GCF_033978785.1 Entelurus aequoreus | reverse complement strand
CTCCTTTTACACATGCCATAGTAATCCGTATGTTGAAGCACAGTACGTCTGACTATGGTAGCCATAATGCGCCGATAATCCGTCAAGCGGTGTGGATTCATAGCTTACCAAAGTCGTACTAAAACATTTTGACAGAATTTTGAGCGCCGTGTGTATTGTTCTATATTCTCAGTGAAACATTTAAAGTTTTGGTGTTGTTTACTTGTTATGTATAGTATTATTAGAACTAGTGTTGCATAAGTAGCACCTTATTCTTAAAGGCCTACTGAAAGCCACTACTACCGACCACGCAGTCTGATAGTTTATATATCAATGATGAAATCTTAACATTGCAACACATGCCAATACGGCCGGGTTAACTTATAAAGTGACATTTTAAATTTCCCGGCAAACTTCCGGCTGAAAACGTTTCCATATGATGACGTTTGCGCGTGACGTCAGTCGTTGAAGCGGAAGTATTCGGTCCCATTGAATCCAATACAAAAAGCTCTGTTTTCATCGCAAAATTCCACAGTATTCTGGACATCTGTGTTGGTGAATCTTTTGCAATTTGTTTAATGAACAATGGAGACTGCAAAGAAGAAAGTTGTAGGTGGGATCGGTGTATTAGCGGCGGACTACAGCAACACAGCCAGGAGGACTTTGAGATGGATAGCAGACGCGCTAGCCGAACGACCTCACCTTGACTTCCTCCGTCTCCGGGGCGCCGACCGCATCGGTGATCGGGTGAAGTCCTTCATCGTACCGTCGATCGCTGGAACTTAGGTGAGCACGGGTCGTGATGAGCAGATGAGAGCTGGCGTAGGTGCAGAGCTAATGTTTTTAGCATAGCTCTGTCGAGGTTCCGTAGCTAAGTTAGCTTCAATGGCGTCGTTAGCAACAGCATTGCTAAGCTTCGCCAAGCTGGAAAGCATTAACCGTGTAGTTACATGTCCAGAGTTTGGTAGTATTGTTGATCTGCTGTCTATCCTTCCAGTCAGGGGCTTATTTGTTTTGTTTCTATCTGCATTTAAGCACGATGCTATCACGTTAGCTCAGTAGCTAAAGTGCTTCACCGATGTATTGTCGTGGAGATAAAAGTCACTGTGAATGTCCATTTCGCGTTCTCGACTCTCATTTTCAAGAGGATATAGTATCCCAGGTGGTTTAAAATACAAATCCGTGATCCACAATAGAAAAAGATACGTCCTGCACTGCACTGTAATCCTTCACTCTAACGTTCCTCATCCACGAATCTTTCGTCCTCGCTCAAACTAATGGGGTAATTGTCGCCTTCTCGGTCCGAATCGCTCTCGCTGCATTGTAAACAAAGGGGAAATGTGAGGAGTCCTTCCTCCGGTGACGTCACGTTACTTCCGGTATAGGCAAGGTTTTTTTTTCATCAACGAACAAAAGTTGCGAACTTTATCGTCGATGTTCTCTACTAAATCCTTTCAGCAAAAATATGGCAATATCGCGAAATGATCAAGTATGACACATAGAATAGACCTGCTATCCCCGTTTAAATAAAAAAATATTAATTTCAGTAGGCCTTTAACATATCCTATATTATATTACCGTAATTTCCGGACTATAAGCCGCTACTTTTTCCCCCTCGTTCTGGTCCCTGCGGCTTATACAAGGGCGCGGCTTATTTACGGCCTGTTCTTCTCCGACACCGACGAAGAGGATTTCGGTGGTTTTAGTACGCAGGAGGAAGACGATGACACAATGATTAAAGACTGACTTTTCATATAGGCTGGTTATTTTGATAACGTACAGGCGAGCACTTTGTATCCCTTTGCACCGTTGTATTATTTGTACTCTGCCCGAATGCTTGGTGGAGGACAGAGTTAAACAACTTGCACTGAGCCTAGTCTATAAAATCCGCTACACCTCCCTGATACCGAAGTACATGTCAAACTACTTCCTTAACGTAAATGACCGCCATAACCACAACACCAGGGGGAGCTCCACTAACCACGTTAAACCCAGATTCCGAACTAACAAAGGTCTTAACTCATTCTCTTTCTATGCCACATCAATGTGGAATGCGCTCCCAACAGGTGTAAAAGAAAGGGCATCTCTATCCTCCTTCAAAACCGCAATAAAAGTTCACCTCCAGGCAGCTACAACCCTAAACTAACACCCTCCCCGGATTGCTAATAATCAAATGTAAACAATCAAATGCAGATACTTTTTCTTTTTCTTATGCCTTCTGATCTCTCTCTCTCTCTCTCTCTCTCTCTCTCTCTCTCTCTCTCTCTCTCTCTCTCTCTCTCTCTCTATGTCCACTACTTGATGTCCATATCCCCCCCCCCACACCCCCACCCCCCCCCCCCCCCCCTCCACACCCCTGATTGTAAATAATGTAAATAATTCAATGTGATTATCTTGTGTGATGACTGTATTATGATGATAGTATATATGATAGTATATATCTGTATCATGAATCAATTTAAGTGGACCCCGACTTAAACAAGTTGAAAAACTTATTCGGGTGTTACCATTTAGTGGTCAATTGTACGGAATATGTACTTCACTGTGCAACCTACTAATAAAAGTCTCAATCAATCAAATGCTGTTCGCCATGTCAAAGATGTGAAAGTTTGATTGAATGATTGAAAGATTTATTGTTAACAAATGGGACGCTTTGCGTTCCCAAACAGTCATCTCTGTCCCGACAATCCCCTCCGTGGTAGCAGGAACCCCTATATACTACGCTAATTACACATCAAAACCCTGCGGCTTATAGTCGGGTGCGGCTTATAGTCCGGAAATTACGTTATTATGTTTTACACCTCGAAGGTTAATTTGACTTATGGTATCGTTTAAATACCCAGAAAGCAGTGGGAAGAGAAAGACGACGTAGCTGAGAATGGTAGGCTGATTAGCTCTATGGTTTGAGGCAAGTTAATGTTCCAGTGGCCCAAATACATGTGCCGCCGGTACTTCGCTGACCAGTGCTGTGCTAATGTTCCAGTGGCCCACTTACAAAGTAGCCTCGTGTAAAGCTGTCTCTAATTACCTAATAATCCACCTGTCAAAGGAGCACTAAGTAGCTTTTCAACCTTCATTAAATATTGTCATGACACCTCTGTCATAGCCTGAGGGGGTTTGGCAGTGACCCTGCCACACCAGAAACTACAAACGTACTGACTTGCTTTACGGCATCCGTCACTCCCCCTTTCCCCCATTGGTTAAAAAGACGGAAGTCGATGCAAACGCCAGAAAACTAAAAGAAGAGGAATGAGAACGCCTCTGTGCAGTTACTGCTATCATGGCAGAAGCTGCAAAACAACCAAAGAAACGAAAAGTTTTGTCTGAGGAGACAAAAAAAGAAAAAGTGAGGGTCATACTTGCCAACCTTGAGACCTCCAAATTCGGGAGATGGGGGGTGGGGGCCGTTCGAGCTTTTCTGGATGAAATGAAATTCTTTTTTTCCAATCATTTTGGAACTTGCAAGCGTATTTCTTCTTCTTACTCGTCGTCGCCATGTCTCTTCTCCGTTCTTCTGCTTCGTCTCCTTCTTGTTGTGTGCGCAGTTGTGCACTGAGCTCCAAAAGCCGTAGATCAGGGGTAACCAACGCGGTGCCCGCAAGGACCAGATGAGTCGCCCGCCGGCCTGTTCTAAAAATAGCTCAAATAGCAGCACTTACCAGTGAGCTGCCTCTATTTTTTTTAAATTGTATTTATTTACTAGCAAGCTGGTCTCGCTTTGCTCTACATTTTTAATTCTAAGAGAGACAAAACTCAAATAGAATTTGAAAATCCAAGAAAATATTTTAAAGACTTGGTCTTCACTTGTTTAAATAAATTCATTATTTTTTTTACTTTGTTTCTTATAACTTTCAGAAAGACAATTTTAGAGAAAAAATACAACCTTAAAAATTATTTTAGGATTTTTAAACACATATACCTTTTTACCTTTTAAATTTGTTCCTCTTCTTTCCTGACAATTTAAATCAATGTTCAAGTAATATTTTTATTTTTATTGTAAAGAATAATAAATAAATTTTAATTTAATTCTTCAATTTAGCTTCTGTTTTTTCGACAAAGAATATTTGTGAAATATTTCTTCACATTTATTATGATTAAAATTCAAAAAAATTATTCTGGCAAATCTAGAAAATCTGTAGAATCAAATTTAAATCATATTTCAAAGTATTTTGAATTTATTTTAAAATTTTTGTTCTGGAAAATCTAGAAGAAATAATGATTTGTTAGAAATATAGCTTGGTCCAATTTGTTATATATTCTAACAAAGTGCAGATTGGATTTTAACCTATTTAAAACATGTCATCAAAATTCTAAAATTAATCTTAATCAGGAAAAATTACTAATGATGTTCCATGCATTCTTTTTTTAATTTTTTCAAAAAGATTCGAATTAGCTAGTTTTTCTCTTCTTTTTTTCGGTTGAATTTTGAATTTTAAAGAGTCGAAATTGAAGATAAACTATGTCTAAAATGTAATTGTCATTTTTTTTGGTGTTTTCTCCTCTTTTAAACCGTTCAATTAAGTGTAAATATCATTCATTATTAATAACAACATAGAGTTAAAGGTAAATCGAGCACATTGGCTATTTCTGGCAATTTATTTAAGTGTGTATCAAACTGGTAGCCCTTCGCATTAATCAGTACCCAAGAAGTAGCTCTTGGTTTCAAAAAGGTTGGTGACCCCTGCACTACGCCATACCGCCCCTAAACTTTAACCCTTATTTTAGCTAATAATCATGCTGCGAGCTCTAGCATGTTGCATTCAATGTTTATTCCCATTAATTTGCCATTAATTCCTTCTAATTCCCCTTAATTCCCATATATTCCCGTTAATTCCCGGAAATTTGCAACCCTATAAGTAAGTGACCTTCTCTGACTCTAACTAGTTTAACCCTAACCCTAACTCATGCATTTAGCTGCCTTTAAAAGCTATCTGCATCTCAGAGTAAAACCATCACCTTAGTGAATTTGTACCATCACAAATCTCTTTTGAAGCTTACCCGGTATACCTCGGTTGGTAGAGTGGCCGTGCCAGCAACTTGAGGGTTCCAGGTTCGATCCCCGCTTCCGCCATCCTAGTCACTGCTGTTGTGTCCTTGGGCAAGACACTTTACCCACCTGCACCTGGTTTAAATGTAACTTAGATATTGGGTTTCACTATGTAAAGTGCTTTGAGTCACTAGAGAAAAGCGCTATATAAATATAATTCACAAGTACTCACGGCGCTTCACTTTTTCCACGAACAAATAGGTCCCTGCTTCCTAAGCCTGCTACTTAGCTGCTAGCCTACCAACCATCCCGCCTACCGTGGGGATCGTGTTTACATACCTGTTTGTTTACTATTCAAACGCAGACAGTAAAGGCGAATCAATCTACGCCGCAGGCGTTAACGCTCGAGTCGGCGGGCCCCTGGTGGTCGGCTGAGTGGCGTGTCATTAGCGCCGGCTGTCAACACGCTAGCCCGAGTCAACGCGGCGGGCCAAACTAATGTTGTCGCGACATGAGCGCGGCGGCGACAGACAGTTACCACTGCCGGGTCGTCGCTTGGCAGTGATTACAACCTCACACATTCAGGGGTGTCTTAACTTTTTCCACTGAGGGCCACTCACTAAAGAACAACAACAAAGAATGCGGAGGCCATTTTGACATTTTTCATTTTCAAAACCAATACAAAATATAGATTTTTTTCAACCTTTAAGGCTTCCCTCAGGTCTGGAAGGGTCTCAGTCATAAATGATGATTTATTTTTTATTACTCAACGCTGAAATCTTTATTTGAACTTTAGGTCTATCTGTCGATTAAAAGTCAAGTAAAAACATGTTTTTTAAAAAATGTTTTATGTCCTTTTTGTCAAAGAAACCCCAAGTTTTTATTGGCAAAACATAAAATATGCAATATTACCCACTTCCCCCCCTAAACAAATTGGAATATTAGTTGTAAAGTAATTGAAGCCTAAATCGGTCAATAATTATAATTAATATTTTATCAATATTTAGTGTTATTATTATAAATAGTATGAGCAATGACAGTGTAATAATAATAATCCCACTAAAATTATTGTTTTTATGACAATGACAATAAAGTGAATTGATTGATTGACTCCTAAAAGTGTTAAAAATAAGTCATACATTTTTGGGGACTTTCATTTTTTTTAACTTTCTACACAAAATATCTTTTGTTTTTTGATGGTTTATGAGTTTTTTATTTTTATTTATTTTTTTATGTAATTTTTTGTTTGTTTAATGCCCTTTTTGTCAAAGGAAACGTCAAAAAAACTTCAATAATTCATAACAAAATGTATTTTCATTCATTATTATATTTGGAGCAATGGCGGTTTAAAATAAGAAAAATAAAAATCCCACTAAAAATCTCAGGGATCCGAAAGGGCCCCATTCATAAAAGTGTTAAAAATAGCATGAGCAATGACAGTTTAATAATAATAATCCCACTAAAATTATTGTTTTTATGACAATGACAATAAAATGAATTGATTGATTGACTCCTAAAAGTGTTAAAAATAAGTCATACATTTTTGGGGACTTTCATTTTTTTTTAACTTTCTACACAAAATATCTTTCGTTTTTTGATCGTTTATGTGTTTTTTTGTTTTTTGTTTTGTTTTTTTAATATAATTTTTTGTTTGTTTAATGCCCTTTTTGTCAAAGGAACGTCAAAAAAACTTCAATAATTCATAACAAAATGTATTTTCATTAATTCATTATTATATTTGGAGCAATGGCGGTTTAAAATAAGAAAAATAAAAATCCCACTAAAAATCTCAGGGATCCGAAAGGGCCCCATTCACAAAAGTGTTAAAAATAGTATGAGCAATGAAAGTTTAATAATAATAATCCCACTAAAATTATTGTTTTTATGACAATGACAATAAAATGAATTGATTCATTGATAGATTGACTCATAAAAGTGTTAAAAATAAGTCATACATTTTTGGGGATTTTTCTTAACTTTTTTTTACTTTCTACACAAAATATCTTTCGTTTTTTGATCGTTTTTGAGTTTTTTATTTTTATTTTTATTTTGTATATAATTTTTTGTTTGTTTAATGCCCTTTTTGTCAAAGGAAACGTCAAAAAAACTTCAATAATTCATAACAAAATGTATTTTCATTCATTATTATATTTGGAGCAATGGCGGTTTAAAATAAGAACAATAAAAATCCCACTAAAAATCTCAGGGATCCGAAAGGGCCCCATTCATAAAAGTGTTAAAAATAGTATGAGCAATGACAGTTTAATAATAATAATCCCACTAAAATTATTGTTTTTATGACAATGACAATAAAATGAATTGATTGATTGATTGATTGACTCATAAAAGTGTTAAAAATAAGTCATACATTTTTGGGGACTTTTCTTTACTTTTTTTTACTTTCTACACAAAATATCTTTCGTTTTTTGATCGTTTATGAGTTTTTTATTTTTATTTATTTTTTTATATAATTTTTTGTTTGTTTAATGCCCTTTTTGTCAAAGGAAACGTCAAAAAAACTTCAATAATTCATAACAAAATGTATTTTCATTCATTATTATATTTGGAGCAATGGCGGTTTAAAATAAGAACAATAAAAATCCCACTAAAATTCTCATGGATCCGAAAGGGCCCCATCCATAAAAGTGTTAAAAATAGTATGAGCAATGACAGTTTAATAATAATAATCCCACTAAAATTATTGTTTTTATGTCAATGACAATAAAATGAATTGATTGATTGATTGATTGACTCATAAAAGTGTTAAAAATAAGTCATACATTTTTGGGGACTTTCCTTTTTTTTTTTTTTACTTTCTACACAAAATATCTTTTGTTTTTTGATCGTTTATGAGTTTTTTATTTTTATTTTTTTTTATATATAATTTTTTGTTTGTTTAATGCCCTTTTTGTCAAAGGAAACGTCAAAAAAACTTCAAAAATTCATAACAAAATGTATTTTCATTCATTATTATATTTGGAGCAATGGCGGTTTAAAATAAGAAAAATAAAAATCCCACTAAAATTCTCAGGGATCCGAAAGGGCCCCATTCATAAAAGTGTTAAAAATAGTATGAGCAATGACAGTTTAAAAATAATAATCCCACTAAAATTATTGTTTTTATGACAATGACAATAAAATGAATTGATTGATTGACTCCTAAAAGTGTTAAAAATAAGTCATACATTTTTGGGGACTTTCATTTTTTTTACTTTCTACACAAAATATATTTCGTTTTTTGATCGTTTATGAGTTTTTTATTTTTATTTATTTTTTTATATAATTTTTTGTTTGTTTAATGCCGTTTTTGTCAAAGGAAACGTCAAAAAAACTTCAATAATTCATAACAAAATGTATTTTCATTCATTATTATATTTGGAGCAATGGCGGTTTAAAATAAGAACAATAAAAATCCCACTAAAATTCTCAGGGATCCGAAAGGGCCCCATTCATAAAAGTGTTAAAAATAGTATGAGCAATGACAGTTTAATAATAATAATCCCACTAAAATTATTGTTTTTATGACAATGACAATAAAATGAATTGATTGATTGATTGATTGACTCATAAAAGTGTTAAAAATAAGTCATACATTTTTGGGGACTTTTCTTTACTTTTTTTTACTTTCTACACAAAATATATTTCGTTTTTTGATCGTTTATGAGGTTTTTTTTTAAATTTATTTTTTCATATCATTTTTTGTTTGTTTAATGCCCTTTTTGTCAAAGGAAACGTCAAAAAAACTTCAATAATTCATAACAACATGTATTTTCATTCATTATTATATTTGGAGCAATGGCGGTTTAAAATAAGAACAATAAAAATCCCACTAAAATTCTCAGGGATCCAAAAGGGCCCCATTCATAAACGTGTTAAAAATAGTATGAGCAATGACAGTTTAATAATAATAATCCCACTAAAATTATTGTTTTTATGACAATGACAATACAATGAATTGATTGATTGATTGATTGATTGACTCATAAAAGTGTTAAAAATAAGTCATACATTTTTGGGGACTTTTCTTTACTTTTTTTTACTTTCTACACAAAATATATTTCGTTTTTTGATCGTTTATGAGTTTTTTAATTTTATTTATTTTTTTATATAATTTTTTGTTTGTTTAATGCCCTTTTTGTCAAAGGAAACGTCAAAAAAACTTCAATAATTCATAACAAAATGTATTTTCATTCATTATTATATTTGGAGCAATGGCGGTTTAAAATAAGAACAATAAAAATCCCACTAAAATTCTCAGGGATCCGAAAGGGCCCCATTCATAAAAGTGTTAAAAATAAGTCATACATATTTTAATTAAAAATATATATACTATTTTTTTTAACTCAAATCCCTAGATCAGGGTTGTCCAAAGGTTTTTCCCTAAGCGGCTATTGGGCTAAAAAAAAAGCCAATGGATATATAATTAATAATTAAAATAATCATATATTAAGAATATGTGAAAATTGGACTCCTACCTTGTTTACTTCCATGACAACTTCTTAAAGTTGTGTAATCTTATCAGAAATATCAAGCAGCTAAAATGCGCCAAACATGACTAAGTGTGAAGATAGTGCTTTGGATTTTCCCATCATGCTTTGTAATGGATTTAAATAAGTGTAATTCTGAATTTTTTTCACATTTTTAAAAAAATATCCACAAATTCGGTTATGTGTGACAATGTCTGTTGGCATTTTTTGTTGGTTCGATTTTTTTTTTTATGCACCATGACTAGGGAAGGTTGTTTGCATTGGGACATATAAGTTCACATTCTAAGCACATCAATTAATCATAGACCTGAATTACTCATGCTGTCCCCTAGATGGCGAAAAATTAACTGCATGTACATGGGCTTTTGAAATCAGTTGAAATCTCCCTGTGGCCAGTTTCCTAATAAACTTATCAACTAAGTCAGTTGATTTTATGTTTTTTTGTTGTTGTTTATTTTATGCCTTTTGGCATATATGTGAAGTTATTGGAGCGTTTAATAACATAACAACATACTGTAGATTTTGATTCATTATTATTTTTTGAATAATGACAGCTTTAAAGAAAAAAAATGCCATGACTAGGGCAGGTTGTTCGCATTGGACCATACAAGTTTATACTGTGCTTGTTAGAATTCTAAGCATGTTAATTGGTCATAGGCCTGAATTACTCATGTTGTCCTGTTGATGGTGACAAAGCAGCAGCATATAAATTGACTTTTAAAATCAGTTGAAATCTCCCTGTGGCCAGTTTCCTTAATAAACTTATAACTCTAGATCAACTTCAGATCTGTCAGTTGATTTTATGTATTTTTTTTTGTGTGTTTATTTAATGCCCTTTAGTTTTTTTATGCAAAAAACACAAAATACGCGGTATTTTTCTGCCAAAAAATATTACAAAAATGATCATTATATGTGAAATAATTGGAGCTTTTAATAACAAAACAACTTAGATTTTGATTCATTAATTTTTGAGTAATGACAGCTTTAAAGAAAAAAAAAACCACCATGACAAAGGCAGGTTGTTTGCATTGGGTCATATAAGTAAATGCTGTGCTTGATAGAATTCTAAGCATGTTGTACCCTAGATGGCGACAGAGTAGCAGTAAATAAGTTGACTTTTAAAATCATTTGCAATCTCCCTGTGGCTAGTTTCCTTAATAAACGTATAACTCTAGATCAACTTCAGGTCTGTCAGTTGATTTTTTTTTTTTTTTTTTTTTTTTTGGGGGGGGCGGGGGTTATTTTATGCCCTATGGTTTTTTATGAAAAAAACACAATATATGCAATATTTTCCCCCAAAAAATATTACAAAAATGATCATTTGATGTAAAGTAATTGGAGTATTTAACAACATAACAACATTGATTTTGATTCATTATTATTTTTTGTGCAATGACAGCTTTAAAAAGAAACAAAACACCCACCATGACTAGGGCAGGTTGTTTGCATTGGTCCATATAAATGAATGCTGTGCTTGATAGAATTCTAAGCATGTTAATTGGTCTTAGGCTTGAAATACTCATGTTGTCCCCTAGATGGCGACAAAGTAGCAGTAAATAAGTTGACTTTTAAAATCAGTTGAAATCTCCCTGTGGCTAGTTTTCTTAATAAACATATAACTCTAGATCAACTTCCGATCCGTCAGTTGATTTTATGTTTTTTTTTTTTAATTTTTTTTAAATTTTATGCCCTTTAGTTCTGTATGGAAATAACACAAAATATGCAATATTTTCCCCCCAAAAAAATATTACAAAGAGGATTACAAAGATTTGATGTGAACTAATTGGATCATTCAACAACATAACAACGTTGATTTTGATTCATAATTTTTTTTTTTTTTTAGCAATGACAGCTTTAAAGAAAAAAAACACCATGACTAGGGCAGGTTGTTTGCATTGGGCCATATAAATGAATGCTGTGCTTGATAGAATTCTAAGCATGTTAATTGGTCATAGGCCTGAATTTCTTTAAAACAAAAAAAAATATTTAATGCCCTTCAGTTTTTTATGGAAGAAAACACAAAATATACAATATTTCCCCCCAAAGAAATATTACTGAAAGGATCATTTGATAGGAAGTAATTGGAGCCTTTAATTACATAACAACATTGATTTTGATTCATTATTATTATTATTATTTTTTTTTAGCAATGACAGCTTTAAATTAAAACAACACCATGACTAGGGCAGGTTGTTTGCATTGGGCCGTATAAGTGAATGATGTGCTTACTTAAAAAAACAAAAAAAAGTTTATTTAATGCCCTTTAGTTTTTTATGGAAGAAAACTCAAAATATGCAATATTTTCCCCTAATAAAAAATATTACAAAAAGGATCATTTGATGGGAAGTAATTGGAGCCTTTAATTACATAACAACATTGATTTTGATTCATTATTATTTTTTTTTTATAGCAATGACAGCTTTAAAGAAAAAAAACACCATGACTAGGGCAGGTTGTTTGCATTGGGTCGTATAAGTGAATAATGTGCTTACTTAAAAAAAAAAAAAAAAGTTTATTTAATGCTCTTTAGTTTTTTATGGAAGAAAACACAAAATATACAATATTTCCCCCCAAAGAAATATTACTGAAAGGATCATTTGATGTGAAGTAATTAGAGCCTTTAATTACATAACAACATTGATTTTGATTCATTATTATTATTATTTTTTAGCAATGACAGCTTTAAATAAAAAAAACACCATGACTAGGGCAGGTTGTTTGCATTGGGCCGTATAAGTGAATGATGTGCTTACTTAAAAAAAAAAAAAAAAAAAAGTTTATTTAATGCCCTTTAGTTTTTTATGGAAGAAAACTCAAAATATGCAATATTTTCCCCCAATAAAAAATATTACAAAAAGGATCATTTGATGGGAAGTAATTGGAGCCTTTAATTACATAACAACATTGATTTTGATTCATTATTATTATTTTTTATTTTTTTAGCAATGACAGCTTTAAATTAAAACAACACCATGACTAGGGCAGGTTGTTTGCATTGGGCCGTATAAGTGAATGATGTGCTTACTTAAAAAAAAAAAAAAGTTTATTTAATGCCCTTTAGTTTTTTATGGAAGAAAACTCAAAATATTCAATATTTTCCCCCAATAATAAATATTACAAAAAGGATCATTTGATGTGAAGTAATTGGAGCCTTTAATTACATAACAACATTGATTTTGATTTATTATTATTTTTTTTTTTTTTAGCAATGACAGCTTTAAATTAAAACAACACCATGACTAGGGCAGGTTGTTTGCATTGGGCCGTATAAGTGAATGATGTGCTTACTTAAAAAAACAAAAAAAAGTTTATTTAATGCCCTTTAGTTTTTTATGGAAGAAAACTCAAAATATTCAATATTTTACCCCAATAATAAATATTACAAAAAGGATCATTTGATGTGAAGTAATTGGAGCCTTTAATTACATAACAACATTGATTTTGATTCATTATTTTTTTTTTTTTTAGCAATGACAGCTTTAAATTAAAACAACACCATGACTAAGGCAGGTTGTTTGCATTGGGCCGTATAAGTGAATGATGTGCTTACTTAAAAAAAAAAAAAAAAAAGTTTATTTAATGCCCTTTAGTTTTTTATGGAAGAAAACTCAAAATATTCAATATTTTCCCCCAATAATAAATATTACAAAAAGGATCATTTGATGTGAAGTAATTGGAGCCTTTAATTACATAACAACATTGATTTTGAATCATTATTATTTTTTGAGCAATGAAAAAAGAGTCAACACTGCAACTTTTTCTCGTTACACTTCACCCGTTTTATCTATTATTCCGATTTTTTTACGTTTCAAAAAAAGAAAAAAAACACCATGACTAGGGCAGGTTGTTTGCATTGGGCCGTATAAGTGAATGATGTGCTTACTTAAAAAATAAAAAATAAAAAATAAAAAAAAATTATTTAATGCCCTTTAATTTTTTATGGAAGAAATCTCAAAATATGCAATATTTCCCCCCCAGTAAAAAATATTACAAAAAGGATCATTTGATGTGAAGTAATTGGAGCCTTTAATTACATAACAACATTGATTTTGATTCATTATTATTTTTTTTTTTAGCAATGACACCTTTAAATTAAAACAACACCATGACTAGGGCAGGTTGTTTGCATTGGGCCGTATAAGTGAATGATGTGCTTACTTAAAAAAACAAAAACAAGTTTATTTAATGCCCTTTAGTTTTTTATGGAAGAAAACTCAAAATATTCAATATTTTCCCCCAATAATAAATATTACAAAAAGGATCATTTGATGTGAAGTAATTGGAGCCTTTAATTACATAACAACATTGATTTTGATTCATTATTTTTTTTTTTTTTATAGCAATGACAGCTTTAAATTAAAACAACACCATGACTAGGGCACGTTGTTTGCATTGGGCCGTATAAGTGAATGATGTGCTTACTTAAAAAAACAAAAAAAAGTTTATTTAATGCCCTTTAGTTTTTTATGGAAGAAAACTCAAAATATTCAATATTTTCCCCCAATAATAAATATTACAAAAAGGATCATTTGATGTGAAGTAATTGGAGCCTTTAATTACATAACAACATTGATTTTGATTCATTATTATTATTATTTTTTAGCAATGACAGCTTTAAATAAAAAAAACACCATGACTAGGGCAGGTTGTTTGCATTGGGCCGTATAAGTGAATGATGTGCTTACTTAAAAAAAAAAAAAAAAAAGTTTATTTAATGCCCTTTAGTTTTTTATGGAAGAAAAATCAAAATATGCAATATTTTCCCCCTATAAAAAATATTACAAAAAGGATCATTTGATGGGAAGTAATTGGAGCCTTTAATTACATAACAACATTGATTTTGAATCATTATTATTTTTTGAGCAATGAAAAAAGAGTCAACACTGCAACTTTTTCTCGTTACACTTCACCCGTTTTATCTATTATTCCGATTTTTTTACGTTTCAAAAAAAGAAAAAAAACACCATGACTAGGGCAGGTTGTTTGCATTGGGCCGTATAAGTGAATGATGTGCTTACTTAAAAAAATAAATAAATAAATAAAAAAAAATTATTTAATGCCCTTTAATTTTTTATGGAAGAAATCTCAAAATATGCAATATTTCCCCCCCAATAAAAAATATTACAAAAAGGATCATTTGATGGGAAGTAATTAGAGCCTTTAAGAACATAACAACATTGATTTTGATTCGTTATTATTTTTTTGAGCAATGAAAAAAGAGTCAACACTGCAACTTTTTCTCGTTACATTTCACCCGTTTTATCTTTTATTCCACTTTTTTTTACAATTCAAAAAAGCTGCGCCGCGGTCCACAAATGGCCCCCCGCGGGGGGGGGGGGGGCCGCACTTTGGACAACCCCTGCCTTTTTTTTTTTTTGACGAAGAAACGGGACCGTCAAACGTTCATTGGTGCTGCAATATTATTTACGCTCAGGATTTGAGTGATTTAAATGCAATCAAGACGCCCCAAATGGGATTTTCAAAGAGTTTACTAAACACCACCTGCGGGTGATTGGTATCTGTTTCTAATTATCTCTAAAGATGTAATAAAGGAGTCGAAGTGAAAGATGAACGGCTTGTTTTTACAGACGAGCAACTCAATACGCCACCTCGAAAGGCGTTAATGGCCGTAATACTCCGCGCTCCTCGATCGATGCGCCGCAAAATTAATATTGGGGAGTAAATCTTTCATTTTCTTGATAGATCGCCGTCATTAGGGGGCATTGATCAGAGAAACCGGGCGGCTGCTCTCGCGTCGGCCTCAGACAACAATGGGGAAGCGCTTCCCGTCCCCGGCGTGCGGAACACGTCGAGGGAACACGTCGAGGGAACACGTCGAGGGAACACTCTCCGCCCTGACCTCCTCCGGCGAAGTGAACGCTCGCCCTTGAACGCGCCAGGAAAAGAGAAGAGATGCTCGCAAAAAGTCTTCAAGGTTAATTTACTCTTAACTCTTATTAAGCGCCCGTCTGCGGGGGCTTCATTAGGGTGACGTGCTCGTTGCGGCTGAGGAGGAGATTAACCTTGCGTCTTCTATCTCTCCTGTTACCACGAGAGGGAGGGTTAGGGGGCGGGGGGGTGCGCGGGAAAGGCCGATAAACACGTGTGTCTGCCGAGGCATCTGGCGTAAACAAGGACGAGCGGGCAGGGGGAGTCGCGGGCGGACAGCTCGGCGCGGTGTAATGAGCTTGTGAACGACCACGGCGCGACATAAGAGACAAACTCGCGCCTTCCACCCTCCCCCCGACCCCCCTCGCGTCGCAGCAAGGACCTCTGCCAGGGCTCAGACATACAATACAGTGGGGGAATGGTTCATAAGGCCCCCTTTCTGCAGTCTGCTGAAAACGATGGAAAGCGCCACATGACATACACTATATCAGGGGTCACCAACCTTTTTGAAAGCAAGAGCTACTTCTTGGGTACTGATTAATGCGAAGGGCTACACACTTAAATAAATTGCCAGAAATAGCCAAATTGCTCAATTTACCTTTAACTCTATGTTATTATTAATAATTAAGGATATTTACACTTAATTGAACGGTTTAAAAGAGGAGAAAACACGAAAAAAAATGACAATTACATTTGGAAACATAGTTTATCTTCAATTTCGACTCTTTAAAATTCAAAATTCAACCGAAAAAAAGAAGAGAAAAACTAGCTAATTCGAATCCTTTTTGAAAAAATAAAAAAAATAATTTATGGAACATCATTAGTAATTTTTCCTGATTAAGATTAATTTTAGAATTTTGATGACATGTTTTAAATAGGTTAAAATCCAATCTACACTTTGTTAGAATATATAACAAATTGGACCAAGCTATATTCCTAACAAAGACAAATCATTATTTCTTCTAGATTTTCCAGAACAAAAATGTTTAAAGAAATTCAAAAGACTTTGAAATAAGATTTAAATTTGATTCTACAGATTTTGTAGATTTGCCAGAATATTTGTTTTGAATTTTAATCATAATAAGTTTGAAGAAATATTTCACAAATATTCATCGTCGAAAAAACAGAAGCTAAAATGAAGAATTAAATTAAAATGTATTTATTATTCTTTACAACAGGGGTCACCCACCTTTTTGAAAGCAAGAGCTACTTCTTGGGTACTGATTAATGCGAAGGGCTACCAGTTTGATACACACTTAAATAAATTGCCAGAAATAGCCAATTTGCTCAATTTACCTTTAACTCTATGTTATTATTCATAATTAATGATATTTGCTCTTAATTGAACGGTTTTAAAGAGGAGAAAACACGAAAAAAAATGACAATTAAATTTTGAAACATAGTTTATCTTCAATTTCGACTATTTAAAATTCAAAATTCAACCGAAAAAAAGAAAAGAAAAACGAGCTAATTCGAATCTTTTTGAAAAAATTAAAAAAATAATTTATGGAACATCATTAGTAATTTTTCCTGATTAAGATTAATTTTAGAATTTTGATGACATCTTTTAAATAGGTTAAAATCCAATCTACACTTTGTTAGAATATATGACAAATTGGACCAAGCTATATTTCTAACAAAGACAAATCATTATTTCTTCTAGATTTTCCAGAACAAAAATGTTTAAAGAAATTCAAAAGACTTTGAAATAAGATTTAAATTTGATTCTACAGATTTTCTAGATTTGCCAGAATATTTGTTTTGAATTTTAGTCATAATAAGTTTGAAGAAATATTTCACAAATATTCTTCGTCGAAAAAACAGAAGCTAAAATGAAGAATTAAATTAAAATGTATTTATTATTCTTTACAACAGGGGTCACCCACCTTTTTGAAAGCAAGAGCTACTTCTTGGGTACTGATTAATGCGAAGGGCTACCAGTTTGATACACACTTAAATAAATTGCCAGAAATAGCCAATTTGCTCAATTTACCTGTAACTCTATGTTATTATTCATAATTAATGATATTTGCTCTTAATTGAACGGTTTAAAAGAGGAGAAAACACGAAAAAAAAAAGACAATTAAATTTTGAAACATAGTTTATCTTCAATTTCGACTCTTTAAAATTCAAAATTCAACCGAAAAAAAGAAGAGAAAAACGAGCTAATTCGAATCCTTTTGAAAAAATTAAAGAAAATAATTTATGGAACATCATTAGTAATTTTTCCTGATTAAGATTAATTTTAGAATTTTGATGACATGTTTTAAATAGGTTAAAATCCAATCTGCACTTTGTTAGAATATATGACAAATTGGACCAAGCTATATTTCTAACAAAGACAAATCATTATTTCTTCTAGATTTTCCAGAACAAAAATGTTTAAAGAAATTCAAAAGACTTTGAAATAAGATTTACATTTGATTTTACAGATTTTCTAGATTTGCCAGAATATTTGTTTTGAATTTTAATCATAATAAGTTTGAAGAAATATTTCACAAATATTCTTCGTCGAAAAAACAGAAGCTAAAATGAAGAATTAAATTAAAATGTATTTATTATTCTTTACAACAGGGGTCACCAACCTTTTTGAAACCAAGAGCTACTTCTTGGGTACTGATTAATGCGAAGGGCTACCAGTTTGATACGCACTTAAATAAATTGCCAGAAATAGCCAAATTGCTCAATTTACCTTTAACTCTATGTTATTATTAATAATTAATGATATTTACTCTTAATTGAACGGTTTAAAAGAGGAGAAAACACGAAAAAAAAAGACAATTCAATTTGGAAACATAGTTTATCTTCAATTTCGACTCTTTAAAATTCAAAATTCAACCGAAAAAAAGAAAAGAAAAACGAGCTAATTCGAATCTTTTTGAAAAAATTAAAAAAATAATTTATGGAACATCATTAGTAATTTTTCCTGATTAAGATTAATTTTAGAATTTTGATGACATCTTTTAAATAGGTTAAAATCCAATCTACACTTTGTTAGAATATATGACAAATTGGACCAAGCTATATTTCTAACAAAGACAAATTATTATTTCTTCTAGATTTTCCAGAACAAAAATGTTTAAAGAAATTCAAAAGACTTTTAAATAAGATTTAAATTTGATTCTACAGATTTTCTAGATTTGCCAGAATATTTGTTTTGAATTTTAGTCATAATAAGTTTGAAGAAATATTTCACAAATATTCTTCGTCGAAAAAACAGAAGCTAAAATGAAGAATTAAATTAAAATGTATTTATTATTCTTTACAACAGGGGTCACCAACCTTTTTGAAACCAAGAGCTACTTCTTGGGTACTGATTAATGCGAAGGGCTACCAGTTTGATACACACTTAAATAAATTGCTAGAAATAGCCAATTTGCTCAATGTACCTGTAACTCTATGTTATTATTAATAATTAATGATATTTACACTTAATTGAACGGTTTAAAAGAGGAGAAAACACGAAAAAAAATGACAATTAAATTTGGAAACATAGTTTATCTTCAATTTCGACTCTTTAAAATTCAAAATTCAACCGAAAAAAAGAAGAGAAAAACGAGCTAATTCGAATCCTTTCGGAAAAATTTAAAAAAATAATTTATGGAACATCATTAGTAATTTTTCCTGATTAAGATTAATTTTAGAATTTTGATGACATGTTTTAAATAGGTTAAAATCCAATCTGCACTTTGTTAGAATATATAACAAATTGGACCAAGCTATATTTCTAACAAAGACAAATCCTTATTTCTTCAAGATTTTCCAGAACAAAAATGTTTAAAGAAATTCAAAAGACTTTGAAATAAGATTTAAATTTGATTCTACAGATTTTCTAGATTTGCCAGAATATTTGTTTTGAATTTTAATCATAATAAGTTTGAAGAAATATTTCACAAATATTCTTCGTCGAAAAAGCAGAAGCTAAAATGAAGAATTACATTAAAATGTATTTATTATTCTTTACAACAGGGGTCACCAACCTTTTTGAAACCAAGAGCTACTTCTTGGGTACTGATTAATGCGAAGGGCTACCAGTTTGATACACACTTAAATAAATTGCCAGAAATAGCCAATTTGCTCAATTTACCTGTAACTCTATGTTATTATTAATAATTAATAATATTTGCTCTTAATTGAACGGTTTAAAAGAGGAGAAAACACGAAAAAAAGTGACAATTAAATTTTGAAACAAAGTTTATCTTCAATTTCGACTCTTTAAAATTCAAAATTCAACCGAAAAAAAGAAGAGAAAAATGAGCTAATTCGAATCCTTTTGAAAACATTTAAAAAAATTATTTATGGAACATCATTAGTAATTTTTCCTGATTAAGATTAATTTTAGAATTTTGATGACATGTTTTACATAGGTTAAAATCCAATCTGCACTTTGTTAGAATACATGACAAATTGGACCAAGCTATATTTCTAACAAAGACAAATCATTATTTCTTTAGATTTTCCAGAACAAAAATGTTTAAAGAAATTCAAAAGACTTTAAAATATGATTTAAATTTGATTCTACAGATTTTGTAGATTTGCCAGAATATTTGTTTTGAATTTTAATCATAATAAGTTTGAAGAAATATTTCACAAATATTCTTCGTCGAAAAAACAGAAGCTAAAATGAAGAATTAAATTAAAATGTATTTATGATTCTTTACAACAGGGGTCACCAACCTTTTTGAAACCAAGAGCTACTTCTTGGGTACTGATTAATGCGAAGGGCTACCAGTTTGATACACACTTAAATAAATTGCTAGAAATAGCCAATTTGCTCAATGTACCTGTAACTCTATGTTATTATTAATAATTAATGATATTTACACTTAATTGAACGGTTTAAAAGAGGAGAAAACACGAAAAAAAATGACAATTACATTTGGAAACATAGTTTATCTTCAATTTCGACTCTTTAAAATTCAAAATTCAACCGAAAAAAAGAAGAGAAAAACGAGCTAATTCGAATCCTTTTTGAAAAAATTAGAAAAATAATTTATGGAACATCATTAGTAATTTTTCCTGATTAAGATTCATTTTAGAATTTTGATGACATGTTTTAAATAGGTTAAAATCCAATCTGCACTTTGTTAGAATATATGACAAATTGGACCAAGCTATATTTCTAACAAAGACAAATCATTATTTCTTCTAGATTTTCCAGAACAAAAATGTTTAAAGAAATTCAAAAGACTTTGAAATAAGATTTAAATTGGATTCTACAGATTTTCTAGATTTGCCAGAATATTTGTTTTGAATTTTAATCATAATAAGTTTGAAGAAATATTTCACAAATATTCTTTGTCGAAAAAACAGAAGCTAAAATGAAGAATTAAATTAAAATGTATTTATTATTCTTTACAACAGGGGTCACCAACCTTTTTGAAACCAAGAGCTACTTCTTGGGTACTGATTAATGCGAAGGGCTACCAGTTTGATACACACTTAAATAAATTGCCAGAAATAGCCAATTTTCTCAATTTACCTTTAACTCTATGTTATTATTAATAATTAATGATATTTGCTCTTAATTGAACGGTTTAAAAGAGGAGAAAACACGAAAAAAATGACAATTAAATTTTGAAACATAGTTTATCTTCAATTTCGACTATTTAAAATTCAAAATTCAACCGAAAAAAAGAAGAGAAAAACGAGCTAATTCGAATCCTTTTGAAAAAATTAAAGAAAATAATTTATGGAACATCATTAGTAATTTTTCCTGATTAAGATTAATTTTAGAATTTTGATGACATGTTTTAAATAGGTTAAAATCCAATCTACACTTTGTTAGAATATATGACAAATTGGACCAAGCTATATTTCTAACAAAGACAAATCCTTATTTCTTCTAGATTTTCCAGAACAAAAATGTTTAAAGAAATTCAAAAGACTTTGAAATAAGATTTAAATTTGATTCTACAGTTTTTCTAGATTTGTCAGAATATTTGTTTTGAATTTTAATCATAATAAGTTTGAAGAAATATTTCGCAAATATTCTTCGTCGAAAAAACAGAAGCTAAAATGAAGAATTAAATTAAAATGTATTTATTATTCTTTACACCAGGGGTCACCAACCTTTTTGAAACCAAGAGCTACTTCTTGGGTACTGATTAATGCGAAGGGCTACCAGTTTGATACACACTTAAATAAATTGCCAGAAATAGCCAATTTGCTCAATGTACCTTTAACTCTATGTTATTATTAATAATTAATGATATTTGCTCTTAATTGAACGGTTTAAAAGAGGAGAAAACACGAAAAAAAATGACAATTAAATTTTGAAACATACTTTATCTTCAATTTCGACTCTTTATAATTCAAAATTCAACCGAAAAAAAGAAGAGAAAAACTAGCTAATTCGAATCCTTTTGAAAAAATAAAAAAAAAATATTTATGGAACATCATTAGTAATTTTTCCTGATTAAGATTCATTTTAGAATTTTGATGACATGTTTTAAATAGGTTAAAATCCAATCTACACTTTGTTAGAATATATGACAAATTGGACCAAGCTATATTCCTAACAAAGACAAATCCTTATTTCTTCTAGATTTTCCAGAACAAAAATGTTTAAAGAAATTCAAAAGACTTTGAAATAAGATTTAAATTTGATTCTACAGATTTTCTAGATTTGCCAGAATATTTGTTTTGAATTTTAATCATAATAAGTTTGAAGAAATATTTCACAAATATTCTTCGTCGAAAAAACAGAAGCTAAAATGAAGAATTAAATTAAAATGTATTTATTATTCTTTACAATAATAAAAAAAAAAAATTACTCGAACATTGATTTAAATTGTCAGGAAAGAAGAGGAAGGAATTTAAAAGGTAAAAAGGTATATGTGTTTAAAAATCATAAAATCATTTTTAAGGTTGTATTTTTTCTCTAAAATTGTCTTTCTGAAAGTTATAAGAAGCAAAATAAAAAAAAATAATGAATTTATTTAGACAAGTGAAGACCAAGTCTTTAAATATTTTCTTGGATTTTCAAATTCTATTTGAGTTTTGTCTCCCTTAGAATTAAAAATGTCGGGCAAGGCGAGACCAGCTTGCTAGTAAATAAATACAATTTAAAAAATAGAGGCAGCTCACTATTTGAGCTATTTTTAGAACAGGCCAGCGGGCTACTCATCTGGTCCTTACGGGCTACCTGGTGCCCGCGGGCACCGCGTTGGTGACCCCTGCCCTATATCAATGTTTTTCAACCTTTTCTGAGCCAAGGCACATTTTTTTCCAATCGAAAAAAATCCAGAGGCAGTGTTTCCCATAAACTGCCAAGATACCTGTGGTGGTGGGGGCGTGGCTATGGGTGTGGTCACCATGACATCATCGAGTAATTTGCATAATTTACTAAAATGATTAGATTTTCTCTAAAAAGGCTCAAAAAATGTATACTTACTAATTAATAATAACAGATTTGTTTTAATCATCCATCTATTCATTTTACAATATAATTACAACACTTTATGTACATATTTATACACAGATTTGAACAATAAGTTATTCACTGAAATATATTTATTAATTGTGGTTCTTACAAAAAATATATCTTATAAAATATAAAAGCTAAAATGTCTCAAAGCTCTGCCCCTTTAATTAGTGCATACTAAATAATTTAACTTTAGCCTGCTACTACAACCATATTATTTACCAGCAACATAAAGTGAAACAGAGGCAGAGGTGTCCTGCCACAGTCAGTAACAAATAAACAGAAAACAGTAGTGGTGGTAGATAGACACAGAGCTTCATCAAACATCTGATCCACTGAACAAAGAGCTCCAAAAATCTTGAACTTTAGACTGCCATCAGTTTTACTCCCTACACTTAACCATGTGTTTCCTACTGCCTGCAGACTTTGCACCCTTTGTTATATACACATGTTGTGTTTCTACTATAAATACATTTAAAAAAGTCAAACTATATGATTTGTCTGAGAAGCTGGAGAGAACAAAAAAAACAAACAAACAAAAAAAAAATTTTTTTATTTTATTTTTTTTTTTAATTTTTTTAAATTTGTGGCGGACGTAATTCTTTCGTGGCGGGCCGCCACAAATAAACGAATGTGTGGGAAGCCCTGAGAGGCACACCACCAGCAGAAAACATTAAAAAATGAAACTCAGCAGCCGATATTGACAGTAAAAAGTTGTTCCCGTAATTGTTGAATATGAATTCAAACCATAACTAAGCATGCATCAATATAGCTCTTGTCTCAAAGTAGGTGTACTGTCACCACCTGTCACATCACGCCCTGACTTATTTAGAGTTTTTTGGTGTTTTCCTGTGCGTAGTGGTTTAGTTCTTGTCTAAGTATTGACCTCAGTCGTATTTTCGTACTTGATGCATGCCAGCGTTAGCATGTTAGCCTTTTAAACACTATTTTTGTGTACACACCTGAGAGTAATATATTTTGGTACTTGACGCATGTTACAATTAGCATTTTTTTTGGGTGCTAATTTTGCAGATATACACGTCGGTGTCAAATATTTTGTTGCTTGAGGAAGGATACCGTTTGGCATGCTAATGTTATTAGTATGCTAGCTTTTATTAAAAAAATAATTTTGTAAGTATTGACCTTAGTCATATTTTGGTACTTGATGCATGCCAACGTTAGCATGTTAGCCTTTTAAATTTTTTTTTTGGGTACACACCTCAGAGTAATATATTTTGGTGCTTGACGCATGTTAGAATTAGCATGTTGACATGCTAACATTAGCATGCTAGCTTTTTTTTCGTGCTAATTTTGCAGATATACACCTCAGCGTCAAATATTTTGTTACTTGAGGAAGGGTACCGGTCGGCATGCTAATGTTATTAGTATGCTAGGTTTTTTTTTTTAAACTAATTTTGTAAGTATTGACCTTAGTCATATTTTGGTAATTGATGCATGCCAGTGTTAGCATGTAAGCCATTGAAACACATTTTTTTGGTACACACCTCAAAGTACTATATTTTGGTACTTGACGCATGTTACAATTAGCATTTTTTTTGGTGCTAATTTTGCAGATATACACCTCTGTGTCAAATATTTTGTTACTTGAGGAAGGATGCCGTTTGGCATGCTAATGTTATTAGTATGCTAGCTTTTATTAAAAAACTAATTTTGTAAGTATTGACCTTAGTCATATTTTGGTACTTGATGCATGCCAGCGTTAGCATGTTAGCCTTTTAAACACTTTTTTTGGGTACACACCTGAGAGTAATATATTTTGGTACTTGACGCATGTTACAATTAGCATTTTTTTTGGTGCTAATTTTGCAGATATACACTTCGGTGTCGAATATTTTGTTACTTGAGGAAGGATACCATTTGGCATGCTAATGTTATTAGTATGCTAGCTTTAATTAAACAACTAATTTTGTAAGTATTGACCTTAGTCATATTTTGGTACTTGACGCATGCCAACGTTAGCATGTTAGCCTTTTAAACACTTTTTTTGGGTACACACCTGAGAGTAATACATTTTGGTGCTTGACGCATGTTACAATTAGCATGTTGGCATGCTAACATTAGCATGCTAGCTTTTTTTTCGTGCTAATTTTGCAGATATACACCTCGGCGTCAAATATTTTGTTACTTGAGGAAGGGTACCGGTCGGCATGCTAATGTTATTAGTATGCTAGCTTTTTTTTTTTTTAACTAATTTTGCAAGTATTGACCTCAGTCATATTTTGGTAATTGATGCATGCCAGCGTTAGCATGTAAGCCATTGAAACACATTTTTTTGGTACACACCTCAAAGTACTATATTTTGGTACTTGACGCATGTTACAATTAGCATTTTTTTTGGTGCTAATTTTGCAGATATACACCTCGGTGTCAAATATTTTGTTACTTGAGGAATGATACCGTTTGGCATGCTAATGTTATTAGTATGCTAGCTTTAATTAAACAACTAATTTTGTAAGTATTGACCTTAGTCATATTTTGGTACTTGATGCATGCCAACGTTAGCATGTTAGCCTTTTAAACACTTTTTTTGGGTACACACCTGAGAGTAATATATTTTGGTGCTTGACGCAACGTAGAATTAGCATGTTGACATGCTAACATTAGCATGCTGGCTTTTTTTTCGTGCTAATTTTGCAGATATACACCTCGGCGTCAAATATTTTGTTACTTGAGGAAGGGTACCGGTCGGCATGCTAATGTTATTAGTATGCTAGGTTTTTTTTTTTAAACAAATTTTGTAAGTATTGACCTCAGTCATATTTTGGTAATTGATGCATGCCAGCGTTAGCATGTAAGCCATTGAAACACATTTTTTTGGTACACACCTCAAAGTACTATATTTTGGTACTTGACGCATGATACAATTAGCATTTTTTTTGGTGCTAATTTTGCAGATATACACCTCGGTGTCAAATATTTTGTTACTTGAGGAAGGATACCGTTTGGCATGCTAATGTTATTAGTATGCTAGCTTTTATTAAAAAAGTAATTTTGTAAGTATTGACCTTAGTCATATTTTGGTACTTGATGCATGCCAACGTTAGCATGTTAGCCTTTTAAACACTTTTTTTGGGTACACACCTGAGAGTAATATATTTTGGTGCTTGACGCATGTTAGAATTAGCATGTGGACATGCTAACATTAGCATGCTAGCTTTTTTTTCGTGCTAATTTTGCAGATACACACCTCGGCGTCAAATATTTTGTTACTTGAGGAAGGGTACCGGTCGGCATGCTAATGTTATTAGTATGCTAGCTTTTTTTTTTTAAACAAATTTTGTAAGTATTGACCTCAGTCATATTTTGGTAATTGATGCATGCCAGCGTTAGCATGTAAGCCATTGAAACACATTTTTTTGGTACACACCTCAAAGTACTATATTTTGGTACTTGACGCATGTTACAATTAGCATTTTTTTTGGTGCTAATTTTGCAGATATACACCTCGGTGTCAAATATTTTACTTGAGGAAGGATATCGGTTGGCATGCTAATGTTATTAGTATGCTAGCTATTTTTTTTAAGCTAATTTTTTAAGGTTTGACCTTAGTCGTATTTTGATACTTGATGAATGCCAACGTTAGCATGTTAGCCTTTTAAACACTTTTTTTGGGTACACACCTCAGAGTAATATATTTTGGTGCTTGACGCATGTTACAATTAGCATTTTTTTTTGGTGCTAATTTTGCAGATATACCCCTAGGCGTCAAATATTTTACTTGAGGAAGGATACCGGTTGGCGTACTAATGTTATTAGTATGCTAGCTTTTTTTAAAACTATTTTTGTATTGACCTCAGTCATATTTTTGTACTTTATTCATGCCAATGTTAACATGCTGGCATTTTAAACAAGTACTATATTTTGGTACTTGACGCATGTTACAATTAGCATTTTGACATGCTAACATTAGCATGCTAGCTATATATATATTTTTTTAAATATAATGTAACGGGTATACGCCCGTTATATATTTCACTAATGCTAACTGTAAGGATGCTATAGTTAACATGTTAGCATCGCACTGTTAGCATGCTAATGTTTTTTAGCTAATTTTTTTTTTTCAGTAACACATTTATTACTTTTGCCTAAAGTTACATGTATTAAAAAGTAATTAAGTTAGTAATTGAATTACCTTTTTGGAAAAGTAATAAGTAACTACAAATAATTACTTTTTAAGAGTAATTTGTCGAACACTGCCCTTTACTACAAGGTAAAAATAGGCAATAAAAATAGCAAGACGTTCCTATTATATTTGGACTATGGTCTTTACAGTTTTGCTCCTCTGATTGTGATTACTGACTATTTTTAGCGAGGTATTTAGTAGTTTTTTTTAGATGCAGATGCAATATTTGTGTTCGGCTGAAAGGTTTTTATGTCAATGTCTTGTCAAGAGTTATCTGCTGCCAGCCTCCATTCCACCTTTCCTGGCCACCTCAAATCAAGCCAGCAGGTGTAGCGGATGAGGAAGATAATAGGCGCAGCTTTTAGTTTTACGACTGCTCGCTCCGATAGCGGGGCTGCGAAACCCCCCGAAGAATGATTAGCGCAGTCATTGACTTTTTCCCAGCGCCACCTGACACCGAGTCGGCTTTTCATGGCCGCCGTCGGTCTCCATCGGGTCGTCTGGCGGCTTTGTTGCTTCATTTTGTCAACAGAAGCGTGTTTACGGGCTGTTTATTCCTTCAAGACTAATTAAATCTCGCAGCAAACAAGCTTGACATTAAAAACTTTCCAGAGCTGTAAAAAAATATATCATCAACTAATGGCCTTGACCTTTTCACTACTGCCTTCCTCTGGGCTCACATAGGCCACTTAAATCCAGGATGTACCCCAACTCTGACGTAGGCCACTTCCATCCAGGTTGAACCCCGACTCTGACGTAGGCCAATTCCATCCAGGATGTACCCCAACTCTGACGTAGGTCACGTCCATCCAGGATGTAACCCCAACTCTGACGTAGGCCACTTCCATCCAGGATGTACCCCCCCTCTGACGTAGGCCACTTCCATCCAGGATGTACCCCGACTCTGACTTAGGCCACATCCATCCAGGATGTACCCCAACTCTGACGTAGGCCACTTCCATCCAGGATGTACTCGAACTCTGACGTAGGCCACTTCCATCCAGGATGTACCCCGACTCTGACGTAGGCCACTTCCATCCAGGATGTACCCCAACTCTGACGTAGGCCACTTCCATCCAGGTTGAACCCCGACTCTGACGTAAGCCACTTCCATCCAGGATGTACCCCAACTCTGATGTAGGCCACTTCCATCCAAGATGTACCCCAACTCTGACTTAGGTCACGTCCATCCAGGATGTAACCCCAACTCTGACGTAGGCCACTTCCATCCAGGTTGAACCCCGACTCTGACGTAGGCCACATCCATCCAGGATGTACCCCAACTCTGACGTAGGTCACGTCCATCCAGGATGTAACCCCAACTCTGCCGTAGGCCACTTCCATCCAGGTTTATTCCTTCAAGACTAATTAAATCTCGCAGCAAACAAGCTTGACATTAAAAACTTTCCAGAGCTGTAAAAAAATATATCATATATATATATCATAAATATATCATATATCAAATATATCGACTCTGACGTAGGCCAATTCCATCCAGGATGTACCCCGACTCTGACGTAGGCCACTTCCATCCAGGATGTAACCCCAACTCTGGTGTAGACCACTTCCATCCAGGATGTACCCCAACTCTGACTTAGGCCACATCCATCCAGGATGTACCCCAACCCTGACGTAGGCCACATCCATCCAGGATGTACCCCAACTCTGACGTAGGCCACTTCCATCCAGGATGCACTACAACTCTGACGTAGGCCACTTCCATCCAGGATGTACCCTGACCCTGACATAGGCCACTTCCATCCAGGTTGTACCCCAACTCTGACGTAAGCCACTTCCATCCAGGATGCACTACAACTCTGATGTAGGCCAATTCCATCCAGGATATAACCTGCCTCTGACATAGGCCACTTCCATCCAGGATGTACCCCGACTCTGACGTAAGCCACTTCCATCCAGGATGCACTACAACTCTGATGTAGGCCACTTCCATCCAGGATATAACCTGCCTCTGACATAGGCCACTTCCATCCAGGATGTACCCCGACTCTGACGTAAGCCACTTCCATCCAGGATGTACCCCAACTCTGACTTAGGCCACATCCATCCAGGATGTACCCCAACTCTGATGTAGGCCACTTCCATCCAGGATGTACCCCAACTCTGACTTAGGCCACATCCATCCAGGATGTACCCCAACTCTCACGTAGGCCACATCCATCCAGGATGTACCCCAACTCTGACGTAGGCCACTTCCATCCAGGATGCACTACAACTCTGATGTAGGCCACTTCCATCCAGGATATAACCTGCCTCTGACATAGCCCACTTCCATCCAGGATGTACCCCAACTCTAACGTAAGCCACTTCCATCCAGGATGTACCCCCCCTCTGACGTAGGCCACTTCCATCCAGGATGTACCCCGACTCTGACTTAGGCCACATCCATCCAGGATGTACCCCAACTCTGACGTAGGCCACTTCCATCCAGGATGTACTCGAACTCTGACGTAGGCCACTTCCATCCAGGATGTACCCCGACTCTGACGTAGGCCAATTCCATCCAGGATGTACCCCAACTCTGACGTAGGTCACGTCCATCCAGGATGTAACCCCAACTCTGACGTAGGCCACTTCCATCCAGGTTGAACACCGACTCTGACGTAGGCCACATCCATCCAGCATGTAACCCCAACTCTGACGTAGGCCACTTCCATCCAGGTTGAACCCCGACTCTGACGTAGGCCAATTCCATCCAGGATGTACCCCAACTCTGATGTAGGCCACTTCCATCCATGATGTACCCCGACTCGGACGTAGGCCACTTCCATCCAGGATGTAACCCCAACTCTGGTGTAGACCACTTCCATCCAGGTTGAACCCCGACTCTGACGTAGGCCAATTCCATCCAGGATGTACCCCAACTCTGACGTAGGCCACTTCTATCCAGGATGTACCCCAACTCTAACGTAAGCCACTTCCATCCAGGATGTACCCCCACTCTGACGTAGGCCACTTCCATCCAGGACGTACCCTGACTCTGACATAGGCCACTTCCATCCAGGTTGTACCCCAACTCTGACGTAAGCCACTTCCATCCAGGATGCACTACAACTCTGATGTTGGCCACGTCCATCCAGGATATAACCTGCCTCTGACATAGGCCACTTCCATCCAGGATGTACCCCGACTCTGACGTAAGCCACTTCCATCCAGGATGTACCCCAACTCTGACTTAGGCCACATCCATCCAGGATGTACCCCAACTCTGATGTAGGCCACTTCCATCCAGGATGTACCCCAACTCTGACTTAGGCCACATCCATCCAGGATGTACCCCAACTCTGACGTAGGCCACATCCATCCAGGATGTACCCCAACTCTGACGTAGGCCACTTCCATCCAGGATGCACTACAACTCTGATGTAGGCCACTTCCATCCAGGATATAACCTGCCTCTGACATAGGCCACTTCCATCCAGGATGTACCCCGACTCTGACGTAAGCCACTTCCATCCAGGATGTACCCCGACTCTGACGTAAGCCACTTCCATCCAGGATGTACCCCAACTCTGACTTAGGCCACATCCATCCAGGATGTACCCCAACTCTGACGTAGGCCACGTCCATCCAGGATGTACCCCAACTCTGACGTAGGCCACGCCCATCCAGGATGTACCCCAACTCTGATGTAGGCCACTTCCATCCAGGATGTACCCCAACTCTGACTTAGGCCACATCCATCCAGGATGTACCCCAACTCTGACGTAGGCCACTTCCATCCAGGTTGAACCCCGACTCTGACGTAGGCCACATCCATCCAGGATGTACCCCAACTCTGACGTAGGTCACGTCCATCCAGCATGTAACCCCAACTCTGACGTAGGCCACTTCCATCCAGGTTGAACCCCGACTCTGACGTAGGCCAATTCCATCCAGGATGTACCCCAACTCTGACGTAGGCCACTTCCATCCAGGATGTACCCCAACTCTAACGTAAGCCACTTCCATCCAGGATGTACCCTACTCTGACGTAGGCCACTTCCATCCAGGTTGAACCCCGACTCTGACGTAGGCCAATTCCATCCAGGATATACCCCGACTCTGACGTAAACCACTTCCATCCAAGATGTACCCCAACTCTGATGTAGGCCACTTCCATCCAGGATGTACCCCAACTCTGACTTAGGTCACGTCCATCCAGGATGCAACCCCAAGTCTGACGTAGGCCACTTCCATCCAGGTTGAACCCCGACTCTGACGTAGGCCAATTCCATCCAGGATGTACCCCAACTCTGACTTAGGCCACATCCATCCAGGATGTACCCCAACTCTGATGTAGGCCACTTCCATCCAGGATGTACTCCAACTCTGACTTAGGCCACATCCATCCAGGATGTACCCCAACTCTGATGTAGGCCACTTCCATCCAGGATGTACTCCAACTCTGACTTAGGCCACGTCCATCCAGGATGTATCCCAACTCTGACGTAGGCCACATCCATCCAGGATGTACCCCAACTCTGACGTAGGCCACTTCCATCCAGGATGCACTACAACTCTGATGTAGGCCACTTCCATCCAGGATATAACCTGCCTCTGACATAGGCCACTTCCATCCAGGATGTACCCCGACTCTGACGTAAGCCACTTCCATCCAGGATGTACCCCAACTCTGACTTAGGCCACATCCATCCAGGATGTACCCCAACTCTGACGTAGGCCACTGTTAACTTCACACAGGTGAATCTGGGAGGCCTCTTCCCTGCAAAGGGGTTGGGGGGGCGGGTGTCCCAATAGTTGCATACTCAGCATCAAGGCCAAGCTCAGGGACGAACAATTGTGTGGCATAAAGGAATAAAAGCACACAAAACCTTGGCATCAATCCCGAGGTGACAACAACAGCAACACCCTCTCAGCCCCCAGACCCAGGTGCTGATGCCTCAAAGTGTCAAAGTCAATCCTCAATTATGTCTTTCAGGTGGAAGGCAAGGCAAGGCAACTTTATTTGTATAGCGCTTTTCATACACAAGGCAGACTCAAAGTGCTTCACAGACAACAAAGTGAAATGAAAGAAAATAAAAGCAAAATTAAAATGCAGACAATAAAAATAAAAACAGTGCTGACGTTAAAAGTTAAAAGATTAAAAGAATTAGCTGAAAGCTAAGGTGAACATGAAAGTTTTCAGTCTAGTTTTAAAAGTAGTGAGAGTTGGGGAGAGTCTGACATCTTCAGGAAGTTTATTCCAGCTATGTGTTGCATAGTGACTGAATGATGATCTCCCTTGATTGGAGTTTACTCTGGGAACCGCTAACAGATTGGTCTCAGAAGATCTTAGTGATCTAGAGGGCGTATATAGTGGGAGCATATCAGTGATATACTTGGGCCCTAGACCATGTAGTGATTTATATGTGAGCAGGAGGATTTTGAAATCAATTCTCTGATGTACAGGGAGCCAATGTAAGGATTTAAGAATTGCTGTAATGGGCTCACATTTTTTGGTCTTTGTTAGAACTCTAGCAGCAGCGTTCTGAACAAGCTGTAGCTGCCTGACAGTTTTTTTGGGAAGACCTGCAAGGAGACCATTACAATAGTCTAGCCTACTGGTAATAAAGGCATGTACAAGTTTTTCTAAGTCTTGAGCTGACGGGAGCCCTTTAAGTCTTGTTACATTTTTGAGGTGATAGTAGGCCGATTTTGTTACTGATTTGATGTGACTGTCGAAATGTAAATCAGAATCTAAAATAACCCCAAGATTTCTGGCTTTATTTGAGGTTTTCAGGGACAGTGATTGAAGGTGTTGGATGACTTTAAAGGCCTACTGAAATGATTTTTTAAAATTTAAACGGGGATAGCAGATCCATTCTATGTGTCATACTTGATCATTTCGCGATATTGCCATATTTTTGCTGAAAGGATTTAGTAGAGAAAATCGACGATAAAGTTCGCAACTTTTGCTCGCTGATAAAAAAAAGCCTTGCCTGTACCGGAAGTAGCGTGACGTCACAGGAGCTAGTATTCCTCACAATTCCCCGTTGTTTACAATGGAGCGAGAGAGATTCGGACCGAGAAAGTGATGATTACCCCATTAATTTGAGCGAGGATGAAAGATTCGTAGATGAGGAACGTTACAGTGAAGGACTTGAGAGACAGTGATGGACGTATCTTTTTTCGCTCTGACCGTAACTTAGGTACAAGCTGGCTCATTGGATTCCACACTCTCCTTTTTTTATTGTGGATCACGGATTTGTATTTTAAACCACCTCTTGAAAATGAGAGTCGAGAACGCGAAATGGACATTCAGTGCCTTTTATCGCCACGACAATACATCGGCGAAATGCTTAAGCTACGAGCTAACGTGATAGCATCGTGCTTTAACTGCATATAGAAACAAAAAAATAACCCCCTGACTGGAAGGATAGATACAAAATCAACAATACTATTAAACCGTGGACATGTAAATACACGGTTAATGCTTTCCAGGCTGGCGAAGGTTAACAATGCTGTGCTAACGACGCCATTGAAGCTAACTTAGCAACTTAGCAACGGGACCTCACAGAGCTATGCTAAAAACATAAGCTCTCCACCTACGCCAGCCAGCCCTCATCTACTCATCAACACCCGTGCTCACCTGCGTTCCAGCGATCGGCAGAAGGATGAAGGACTTCACCCGATGCGTTTGGCGGCCCGGAGACGTAGGAAGTCAAGGTGAGGTCGGCGGCTAGCGCGGCTAGCGCGGCTAGCGCGGCTAGCGCTCCAACAAAGTCAATCAATCAATCAATCAATCAATCAATGTTTATTTATATAGCCCTAAATCACAAGTGTCTCAAAGGGCTGTACAAGCCACAACGACATCCTCGGTACAGAGCCCACATACGGGCAAGGAAAAACTCACCCCAGTGGGACGTCGGTGAATGACTATGAGAAACCTTGGAGAGGACCGCATATGTGGGTAACCCCCCCCCCTCTAGGGGAGACCGAAAGCAACGGATGTCGAGTGGGTCTGACATAACATTGTGAAAGTCCAGTCCACAGTGGATCCAACACATCAGCGGGAGTCCAGTCCACAGCGGGGCCAACAGGAAACCATCCCGAGCGGAGACGGGTCAGCAGCGCAGAGATGTCCCCAACCGATGCACAGGCTAGTGGTCCACCCGGGGTCCCGGCTCTGGACAGCCAGCACTTCATCCATGGCCACCGGACCTGTGCAACTCCCCCTCGCAAGGGACAGGGGAGAAGAGGAGAGAAGAAAAGAAACGGCAGATCAACTGGTCTAAAAAGGGGGGGTCTATTTAAAGGCTAGATTATACAAATGAGTTTTAAGATGGGACTTAAATGCTTCTACTGAGGTAGCATCTCTAACTGTTACCGGGAGGGCATTACAGAGTACTGGAGCCCGAATAGAAAACGCTCTATAGCCCGCAGACTTTTTTTTGGCTCTGGGAATCACTAATAAGCCGGAGTTCTTTGAACGCAGATTTCTTGCCGGGACATATGGTACAATACAATCGGCGAGATAGGCTGGAGCTAAACCGTGTAGTATTTTATACGTAAGTAGTAAAACCTTAAAGTCGCATCTTAAGTGCACAGGAAGCCAGTGCAGGTGAGCCAGTATAGGCGTAATATGATCAAACTTTCTTGTTTTTGTCAAAAGCCTTGCAGCCGCATTTTGTACCAACTGTAATCTTTTAATGCTAGACATAGGGAGGCCCGAAAATAATACGTTACAGTAATCGAGACGAGACGTAACGAACGCATGAATAATGAAAAAAAAGTCCTCCTGGTTGTGTAGCTGTAGTCCGCTGCTAATACACCGATCCCACCTACAACTGTCTTCTTTGCAGCCTTCATTGTTCATTAAACAAATTGCAAAAGATGTCCAGAATACTGTGGAATTATGAAATGAAAACAGAGCTTTTTGTATAGGATTCTACGGGGTACCATAACTTCCGTTATACTGACTTCGTCACGCGCACGTTTCAGCCGGATATTTCCCGGGAAGTTTTAAATGTCACTTTATAAGTTAACCCGGCCGTATTGGCATGTGTTGCAATGTTAAGATTTCATCATTGATATATAAACTATCAGACTGCGTGGTCGGTAGTAGTGGCTTTCAGTAGGCCTTTAAACCTTTCTTTTTTAGCTCCAAAAACAATTATCTCAGTTTTATCTTCATTTAGTTGTAGGAAATGTTGGCACATCCAGTGTTTGACTTGCTCAATGCACTGGCACAGAAGATCTATGGGGCGATAGTTATTTGGTGATAGCGCTACATAGATTTGGGTGTCATGGGCATAGCAATGATGGTCAATGTTATTATTTTGCATGATTTGTCCTAGTGGGAGCATATAGATGTTAAATAAAGTCGGCCCCAAGATTGAACCTTGGGGGACTCCACACGTTACGTTGGTTGGTTCTGATACAAAGTCACCAATGGAAACAAAATAGTTCCTGTCTTGTAGATATGACTTGAACCAGCTTAAAACTGTGCCTGAGATCCCCACCCCAGTTTTCCAACCTGTCCAAAAGTATTGAGTGGTGGACAGTGTCAAATGCAGCACTGAGGTCCAATAGCATTAATACTGAAGTCTGTGTTTAGACGGATGTCATTTATAACTTTAAGAAGGGCCGTCTCTGTGCTATGAAGAGGTCGAAATCCTGACTGGAAGTTGTTGTGGCAGCCAGTAGAAGCCAAGAAGTGATTTAGTTGTTGGAGGACAACTTTCTCAATTATTTTACTTATGAATGGTAGATTTGAAATTGGTCTGTAGTTGTTGATAACTACAGGCTAATTGGGAACAGGTGGGTGCCATGATTGGGTATAAAAGCAGCTTCCATGAAATGCTCGGTCGTTCACAAACAAGGACGGAGCGAGGGTCACCACTTTGTCAACAAATGCCTGAGCAAATTGTCCCAACAGTTTAAAAACAACATCTCTCAACCAGCTATTACAAGGAATTTAGGGATTTCACCATCTACGGTCCGTAATATCACCAAAAGGTTCAGAGAATCCGGAGAAATCACTGCAAGGCCGAAAACCACCATTGACCTTTGATCCCTCAGGCGGTACTGCATCAAAAAGCGACACCGGTGTGTAAAGGATATCACCACATGGGCTCAGGAACACTTCAGAAAACCACTGTCAGTAACTACAGTTGGTCGCTACATCTGTAAGTGCAAGTTAAAACTCTACTATACAAAGCCACAGCCTTTTATCAACAACACCCATAAAGTCCAATTAAAATTTTAGACCACTTCCATCCAGGATGTACCCTAACTCTGACGTAAGCCACTTCCATCCAGGATGTACCCGGACTCTGACGTAGACCACTTCCATCCAGGATGTACCCCGACTCTGATGTAGGCCACTTCCATCCAGGATGTATCCCGACTCTGACGTAGGCCACTTCCATCCAGCATGTACTCCAACTCTGACGTAGGCCACATCCATCCAGGATGTAATCCCAACTCTGACGTAGGCCACTTAAATCCAGGATGTACCCCAACTTTGACGTAGGCCACTTCCATCCAGGATGTACCCCGACTCTGACGTAGGTCACTTCCATCCAGGATCTACCCCGACTCTGACGTAGGCCACTTCCATCCAGGATGTAGCTCGACTCTGACGTAGGCCACTTCCATCCAGGATGTACCCCAACTCTGACGTAGGCCACTTCCATCCAGGATGTACCCCGATGTACCCCGACTCTGAGGTAGGCCACGTCCATCCAGGTTGTACCCCAACTCTGACGTAGGCCACTTCCATCCAGGATGTAACCATACTCTGGCGTAGGCCACTTCCATCCAGGATGTACCCCGACTCTGACATAGGCCACTTCCAACCAAGATGTACCCCGACTCTGACGTAGGCCACTTACAACCAGGATGTACCCCAACTCTGACGTAGGCCACTTCCATCTCTGACGTAGACCACTTCCACCCAGGTTGTACCCCAACTCTGACGTAAGCAACTTCCATCCAGGATGTACCCCAACTCTGACATAGACCACTTCCATCCAGGATGTACCCCGACTCTGACGTAGACCGCTTCCATCCAGGATGTACCCCGACTCTGACGTAGGCCACTTCCATCCAGGATGTACCCCGACTCTGGCGTAGGCCACTTCCATCAAGGATATAAAAAAACACCATCGAATGCCCGTGACCTTCGATCCCTCAGGCGGTACTGCGTCAAAAAGCGACATCGGTGTGTAAAGGATATCACCACATGGGCTCAGGAGCACTTCAGAAAACCACTGTCAGCAACTACAGCTGGTCGCTACATCTGTAAGTGCAAGTTAAAACTCTACTATGCAAAGCCACAGCCTTTTATCAACAACACCCAGAAAGTCCAATTGAAATTTTTCGACGGAAAAAAGTCAGAAATATGCTGCGTATCAAATATTTGATGTCACATTTGACAATCTCTCCGCGATTGGGCGAGTGAATTAGAAAATGTAATTAAATATCAATTAAACAAATTAAAAATAACCTATCATTAATGCTGGCTTCCGCTACTGGCTGGGAAATGTCTTCATTTCTGTTTCCTTCAATTTGTCACCTGATTATGGAGTACAGCAAACATCATTTTTTGGACAGAAAAAGGACATATTTGAAGCGCCACTCTATAGTGGCCGTGCTGAAGGCGACACTTTGACAAAGCGAGCGGCTGACGGGTCGCAGGTAGAAATCATGAATATGCATATGCTCAATGATGAAATGTCCCCGAGATAGAATGTGACGCGGCGTAATTTAAAGTACATATTCTGCCCGGGTGAATCATTTAAGGCCATCACGGCGTCACGTTTATATCACGGCGGCTCCAGGCAGGGAAAACGAAATCACGGCCTGATGAAATATTAAGATAAGCGCTTGGACAAGTGTCGCCGAGCATCCAAAATTTAAAGTCATGTCAATTTGAGGGGGGAGAGATAGTAAAACATTTACTGTATTGTCATAACTGCAGGCGCTTAAAAAGTGGAGGAAGTAATGATGAAGTCAAACACTTTTTTTTTTTTTAGTCCTGGTGAAAAGTTGCTATACATACATCACTGCTGTCCAGTCCAGAGTGGCCTTTTGTGGGCGCAGATCATTTTTTAACTGCCCTTTGTACAAAACCCCAAACTAGTGAAGTTGTCACGTTGTGTAAATGGTAAATAAATACAAATATTTGCAAATCCTTTTCAACTTATATTCAATTGAATAGACTGCAAAGACAAGATATTTCATGCTCACACTGAGAAACTTTATTTTTTTTTGCAAATAATCATCAACTTAGAATTTAATGTCAGCAACACGTTGCAAAAAAAGTTGTCACAGGGGCATTTTTTACCACTAGAGAATCTGAATTTTTCTAGAATTGTGCAAATTTAATTTGAAAAAAGAAAACAATTCAGCATAATCTAGTTCGGCCCTCTACAATGCTTTCTTGTGTGGCCCTTTGGGGGAACCTCCAGCACACATGGTCTCCAGTGCACAGAAAGTTCTCTCCGGAACATCAAATTGCAAACGGTGCCCTGTAGAATACGCTAAAAAGTGCTTCCCCGCCATCCTGCCACTGACTCACTCTTAACGCTAAAACCTTTTCAGCCGACACACGAGTGGGCTTTCATTTTGATGCGGGGAGCTTCAGACGCTGTGGAGGAAGCATCGTCCGCCACTTGAACAAGTCTTGCTGGATTGCTGTCACATTCGAGTGAAGGTAAAGAGTCCACTCTGGGAGATCATTTACGTAACAGACAAGGTTTCATTGGACTGTTCCACCACAGCACCGCCATGACAGTGTTGTTCCCCTACATGTAATTGAACGTGGCAAAATAAAAGCCACCACACCTTTAAAACAAGGTTTTTTCTTGGTTTTTTTTACATGAAAACATATTAAAGTAATATAATATATGAATTATTTTCACTCTATCGACTAGTGACGCACCAAACATTTGGCTACCAAAAAAAATACTTTAATTACCGAAACAGTACTGCCAAAATTGGTATATAATATAGGATAAAAAAATAAATATATATATATATATATTAGGGGTGTGGGAAAAAATCGATCCGAATTCAAATCGCAATTCTCACATTGTGCGATTCAGAATCTATTCTCATTTTGAAAAAATCGATTTTTTTATCTTTTTACATTTTTTTTAAATTTTATTTTATTTTTTTATTTTATTTTATTTTTTTTTCTTAATTAATCAATCAAACAAAACAATTCACAGCAATACCATAACAATGCAATCCAATTACAAAACCAAACCCGACCCAGCAACACTCAGAACTGTCAGCAGACTGGGGTAGAACCTGCTGAAATCCTATGTATTGAAAGAATAGAGAACTGTTTTGAATCGGGAAAATATCGTTTTTTGAATCGAGAATCGCGTTGAATCGAAAAAAATCGATTTTGAATCGAATCGTGACCCCAAGAATCGATATTGAATCGAATCGTGGGACACCCAAAGATTCACAGCCCTAATATGTATATATATATATATATATATATATATATATATATATATATATATATATATATATATATATATATATATATATATATATATATATATATATATATATATATATATATATATATATATATATATATATATATTTATATATATATATAAATAAATAAATATACAAATAATTATAATAAAGTTGTTTTAAATGTATGTATAATTTTTTTAAGCATTTTTAAAGAAAACGTATGCATCATCACAGATTGCGCAATTTGCTGTATATGATGACATCATATTGACCACGCCCCCATCACCACAGGTATGTTGTAAATCTGATGGGAGAAATGGGTTATTCCGCCCCACCTTGGAGATAATTAACCTAACAACAAACGAGGTTTCACCGCCATGACAGCAGGGATCCCCCTACATGTCATTGATCGCGGTGGCGGACACCACAGCAAAATAAAAGCCACCACACCTTAAAAACAATGTTGTTGTTTTTTTTTAACGTGGAAACAAATTAAAATAATATAATGCATGGATGGCTATATATAGCTTATTATTTGCACCCTATTGATGCACCAAACATTTGGCCACCGGAAAAAAGACTGCGATTACCGAAACAACACTGCCATATCAGGTTGCAAAATGATATAATATAGGAGAAAATAAATAAATAAACATTTTTAAGGTATATGGTGACATCATATTGACCACGCCCCCATTACCACAGGTATGTTTGCAATCTGACGGGAGAAATATGTCGCCGGAGGCATCCGAGACATTCCGCCCCACCTTAGGAGATAATTAACGTAACAACAAACGAGATTCCATCGGACGATAGCAGACTTTCTGTCAGAATAATTGTATCTAAGTTATCACAAAACTTTGTGTTGCCATGAGTTCCCGGCGAGAGGACAAAAGCTGTCTTTGATCCGACCAAGCAAAAGGCTTGTAAAACTCCACTGTGTAGGATGGGAAGCAACATGAATGTGTTCCGTTTCTTTCTTCGATTGTAATCCACAGAAAGATATTGTCTTGACCCGAGAACTACAAAGCGAAGAGGAAGCAGGACCCGCCTCCCCTCCAGGGACCTTTTCTTTGAACTGTTTTACGACATTTTCTTTGAACTGATTTAATCAAAGGCGATGGTTGTTTACGACCCCTGTCCCTTAGAAACAGCTGTTGCCATGTAATCAGGGAAAGTCCAAATAAAAGAGGAGGTGTACAATCTTTCGCCAGAGCGTGGTGAGACTGTGCAAAGAGTACAGTCCATACGTCTCTCTTCAATTTAGCCACATTTAATTCTGTCTCTGTTTAATTCCTTGCTTCTTGTCTTGTTTAATAGATTGATTGATTGATTGAGACTTTTATTAGTAGGTTGCACAGTGAAGTACATATTCCGTACAATTGACCACTAAATGGTAACACCCGAATAAGTTTTTCAACTTGTTTAAGTCGGGGTCCACTTAAATTGATTCATGATACAGATATATACTATCAGATATACTATCATCATAATACAGTCATCACACAAGATAATCACATTGAATTATTTACATTATTTACAATCAGGGGTGTGGAGGGGGGGGGGGGTTAGGATATGGACAGCAAGTAGTGGACATAGAGAGAGAGAGAGAGAGAGAGAGAGAGAGAGAGAGAGAGAGAGAGAGAGAGAGAGAGAGAGAGAGAGAGAGAGAGAGAGAGAGAGAGAGAGAGAGAGAGATCAGAAAGCATAAGAAAAAGTATCTACATTTGATTGTTTACATTTGATTATTAGCAATCTGGGGAGGGTGTTAGTTTAGGGTTGTAGCTGCCTGGAGGTGAACTTTTATTGCGGTTTTGAAGGAGGATAGAGATGCCCTTTCTTTTATACCTGTTGGGAGCGCATTCCACATTGATGTGGCATAGAAAGAGAATGAGTTAAGACCTTTGTTAGTTCGGAATCTGGGTTTAACGTGGTTAGTGGAGCTCCCCCTGGTGTTGTGGTTATGGCGGTCATTTACGTTAAGGAAGTAGTTTGACATGTACTTCGGTATCAGGGAGGTGTAGCGGATTTTATAGACTAGGCTCAGTGCAAGTTGTTTTACTCTGTCCTCCACCTTGAGCCAGCCACTTTGGAGAAGTGGGTAGGAGTGAGGTGTGATCTGGGGTGGAGGTCTAGAAGTAATCTGACAAGCTTGTTCTGGGATGTTTGGAGTTTAGATTTGAGGGTTTTGGAGGTGCTAGGGTACCAGGAGGTGCATTCGTAATCGAAAAAGGGTTGAACGAGAGTTCCCGCCAGAATCGTCAGGTGCTTTTGTTGACCAGAGAGGAGATTCTGTAGAGAAATCTCGTTCGTTGGTTAACCTTTTTGATTACCTTGGTTGCCATTTATCACAGGAAAGGTTAGCCTCTAGAATGGAACCTAGGTAGGTGACCTCATCTTTCCTGGTGATAACAATTTCACCCACTTTTATAGTGAAGTCATTGACTTTCTTAAGGTTGATGTGGGACCCAAACAGGGTGGATTCAGTTTTACCCAAGTGTATGGATAGCTTGTTGTCAGCGAGCCAGGTGCAAGTTCTACACAGCTCAGCACTGAGGATTTTCTCCACCTGTGACTTGTCCTTGTCGGATACCAGCAGGGCAGAGTCAACTTCAAACAAGAACAATTCACAGTCGCATGCTGATGACAAGTCGTTTATGTATATTAGGAACAGTAAAGGCCCCAATATACTGCCTTGGGGGACTCCACAGCTCACCGAGAGGGGGGGGGGGGGGGGGGGGGACACTGTGCCGTTTACCTCTACCACCTGCTCCCTCCCCTCCAAGTAAGGTTGCATCCAGCTCCATGAGGTTTTGTCAAATCCGATTGCTCTGAGCTTATCCAACAGTATAGCGTGGTTAACGGGTGTCAAAGGCCTTCTGAAGGTCCAGCATGACCATGCCGCAGTATTTGCCCGCATCCACCTCATGTTTGATGTGGTCGCTCAGATAGAGAAGGCATGTGTCAGTGGAGTGGTTAGTTCTGAAGCCGGATTGGAATTTGTACATGAGTTTATTAGCGGCAAGGTAACTATCGACCTGTTCATAAACTATTTTCTCCATTACTTTCGAAATGGAACTGAGAATAGAAACAGGTCGGTAATTGCCAGGTTCCAATTTTCTTCCTTTTTTAAAGAGGGGAGTTACTCTTGCTATCTTAAAGTCTTTTGGTACTTGGCCTTGTGTAATTGATAGGTTTATTATGTGCGTGATGATCGGGGCAATGATGGAGGCAGAGTCCCTGAGGAATCTGGAGGGAATATTGTCAAGGCCGGTGGCCTTGTTTGGGTGGAGCGCGCTCAATTTTTTTAAACACCTCATCAGCTGTGACCATTTCTAATTTCAGAATCAGAATAGTTTTATTGCCATTGTTTGAGAACGGGTTCACAAACTAGGAATTTTTCTTGGTGCAAACGTGCGACATAAAACACATATAACACATATTTGGTAATAAAAAGAGCTGTAACTGAGCTATCAGACTTAGAAGGAATTCAAGGAGCTGCTGTTAGGAGTTATTGTTCATTTGCCTGATGGCCGAGGGGAAAAAACTGTTCAGGTGGCAGGAGGTGTGGGTCTGGATGGAGCGTAGTCTCCTGCCTGAGGGGAGAGGGGAGAATAGTGTGTGTCCAGGGTGAGAAGAGTCAGCTGTGATCCGACCCACACGCCTCCTGGTCCTGGAGGAGAACAAGTCCTGGAGGGATGGGAGCTTGCAGCCAATCACCTTCTCAGCAGCACGTACGATGCGCTGCAGTCTATTCTTATCCTGGACTGTGGCGCCGGGGAACCACACTGTGATGGAGGAGGTCAGGATGGACTCTATGATGGCTGAGTAAAACTGCACCAGCATCTCGGTCGGCACCTTAAGTTTCCTCAGCTGCCGCAGGAAATACATCCTCTGCTGGGCCTTCTTGATGAGGGAGCTGATGGTCAGCTCCCACTTGAGGTCCTGGGTGATGGTGGTGCCCAAGAAACGGAAGGAGTCCACAATGGGGACGGGGGTGGGAGAGTCAATCAGGGTGAGGGGGGATGGTGGGGCTTTGACTTTCCTGAAGTCCATGATCATCTCCACTGTTTTCTGGGCGTTCAGCTCCAGGTTGTTGAGGCTGCACCAGGACGTCAGCCGGTCCACCTCTCTCCTGTAGGCGGACTCATCGCCATTCGAGATGAGCCCGATGAGGGTGGTGTCATCCGCAAACTTGAGCAGTTTTACGGATTGGTGACTGGAGGTGCAGCTGTTTGTATACAGGGAGAAGAGCCAGGGGGAGAGTACACAGCCCTGAGGAGTACTAGTGTTTGTGGTTCGACTGTCCGAGACAATCTTCCCCAGCCGTACGTGCTGTCTTCGGTCTGTCAGGAAGTCATTAATCCAACTACAGAGGGAGTCGGGCACGCTGAGCTGGTAGAGCTTGTCTCGTAGCAGTCCAGGGAGGATGGTGTTGAAGGCAGAGCTGAAGTCCACAAACAGGATCCTAGCGTAGGTTCCTGGGGAGTCCAGATGCTCCAGGATGAAGTGGAGGGCCAGGTTCACTGCATCATCCACAGACCTGTTGGCTCTGTAGGCAAACTGCAGTGGGTCATCGTTGGACACTCCTAGCTTTCTGTAGAAGGCTTTAATGTGTTCTACACCAAAGCGACCAGAGTGGTGGGACAGCTTGTTGACAAGAGTTGCGGCTATGCTGGGGAAAAAGGTGTTAAGTCTGCTAGCTACCTCCATTTTGTCTGTAATGAGGGAGTCACCCTCCTTGATGCTGATGTTGGTGAGTCTGGTTTTAAGTTTCTGGCTGCAACCAGGAAGCTGGTTGTTGAGACTTTTCCAGAGCTCACGTGGCTTATTTGTGTTTTCCTCTATTTTGTCGTTAATGTAATTTTTTTTAAAGGATTTAGTCGGGTTGGTTGACTTATTTCTTAATTTATTGCATTGCTTTTTGAGAGTTGCAAGGAGTGATTTGAGGTTGTTATTATTGGGTTGTTTATCTACTTCTGTTTTACATTTTTGGTATTCGGAGTATTTTCTGTCTCTGTCTTTTATGGCAGCTAATAGGTCCGGATTCATCCATGGTTCCGAGCGGGCTTTGATCCTGACTTGTCATCAGTGTTTGAACCTGACAGTTTCCGCTACATCGTGGTTGCCCGCCACGGCAAAATAAAAGCCACCACACTTTTAAAACGCGTCTTTTTGTGTCACCGGGGTTGGCTCTGATGCGTCCGTGACGTTCCGCTCCACCTTGGATGAAAAGTGAGTTTGAAAGGTCACGGACAAAGTGCTCTTTACCGTGGAATGCGCGGTCAGGGGCCAAAGCAAGCGGCGTTGTCACTCAGTGTGTATATTTTTGGAGAGGAAAAGAGATCAATCAATCGCGCGCATCGATATCTGTTTGCATCCCTTTAGCCGGCTAATGAAATCTGTGCGTGGCGCCCCGGCTATCGATCCCACCCGGGTCCTAATTTGCCGCTTGAGATCAGGCTCCCCTCGTCGCTCACTTATGGCGGCGAACGCCTTCATGCCTTCGGGGGCGCCGTATCGAGCGCGTGCGAGCCGTTTTTGTGGAGCATCCGAAGTTGTTAGATATGATGAACAACAATGTTCCGCGACAGGCCGGAGGCTATCAAACGGCGACACCTTTGGACATCAATTCCCGGTTTTCCCGAAATTCCCAAATGTCCAGGGAATGTCCATTCAAACGAATGCGAACACTTCTTCGCATTTTTTGCATTTTTTTTAAAACCTAAATTTGATCCTTTAAACCATATCCACCCACATTGCTCTTCCCATACATCAAACGCAAAACATGTTTTCCCTTTACCAAAACTCCTGGTTTTCCCGGAATTCCGAAATAGCCATTTCAATTCAAACTGCTACCACGTCAACCTTTTTTAACCCATTAAAACAATTCCAAAACCAAACCATTCATATCATCTAGGACAATTGTGCTAGTATCAATATTTTAAAAAAATCCCTGCTTTCCCGAAATTCCCAAATGTCAGAATTTCCCATGGAAATATTTCTCAAAATTTTTCGCATTTTTAAAACCCGAATCCGACCTTTACACCATATCCACCCACATTGCTCTTCCCATACATCAAACGCAAACCATGTTTTCCCTTTACCAAAACTCCTGGTTTTCCCGGAATTCCAAAATAGCCATTTCAATTCAAACTGTTACCACATCAACCTTTTTTTAAACGGTTCAACAAATTCCAACACCAACCCATTTATATCTAAGGCAATTGTGCAAGTATTGAGATTTTTTAAAAATTCCCGGTTTTCCCGAAATTCCAGAAATCCGAAATTGCCATTTAAACTCAAACTGTTACTACATCAACATATTTCAGGCAATTCAAAGAATTGCAACACCAACCCATTCACATCATCTAGGACAATTGTGCTAGTATCAATATTTTAAAAAATTCCCGGTTTTCCCGAAATTCCCAAATGTCCAGGAAATTCCCATGGGTACATTTCTAAATTGTTTTCACATTTTTAAAACTTGAATCTGAATTTTCAACCATCCACCCACACTGCTCTTTCAATACATCAAACGCAAAACATGTTATCCCTTTACCAACATTCCTGGTTTTCCCTAAATTTCCGGTAATTTTCTCCCTCTTGACAATGAATAGGAAATATACAATCGACTGCATATTACACATTTCTAATCCGATTTGAACCGTTTCAACATCCACACACTCTGCTCACCCTGGACGCCAGCATGTTTCCCGGTTCCTAAAATTCCCAGATTACCCGGAATTACCAGGAATTTCCCCCCGTTGAAAATTAATGGGCAATATACAAACCTCTCCATATCCCACATTTCTCAACCGATTGGAACCGTTCCACGATCCACACACTTGGACAATCAAGCTCCCATTTTCCAAGTTAAACAAATTCCAGGAATTTCAGAGAATTCCCGGTTTTCCAAACCACTTTTTTCACCTCTTCCTGAAAAGTTTTCACAGTTCACATTTTTCAACCGTTTTTGACCATTCCACCTTCAAAACATTCCTCTTAGTTGGGACAACAACAAAACTACCATTTTTCTTTTCGTAGAAATTCCCGGGTATCCCGAAAATCCAGGAATTCCGAAATACTCATTTAAACTCAAACTTTTAAAACATCAATATTTTTCAGCCGATTCAAAAAATTCCAACACCACCCCATTCTTATCATCTAGGACAAGTATAGAGCTAGCTCTAGCTAGTATAGAGATGTTCAAAAATTCCAGTTTTAACGAAATTCCAGGAATTTTGAAATACCCATTTAATTTCAAACCGTTACTAAATCAACATTTTTTAGCCGATTAACAAAATTCCAACACCAACCCATTCTTATCATCTAGGACAATTGCGGCAGTATCGAGATTTTAAAAAATTCCCGGTTTTCCCGAAATTCCCAAATGTCCATGGAATGTCCATTCAAACGAATGCGAACATTTCTTAGCATTTTTCACATTTTTTTTTTAAAACCTAAATTCGACCTTTAAACTATATCTACCCACATTGCTCTTCCCATACATCAAACGCAAAACATGTTTTCCCTTTACCAAAACTCCTGGTTTTCCCGGAATTCCGAAATAGCCATTTCAATTCAAACTGCTACCACGACAACCTTTTTTAACCGATTAAAATAATTCCAAAACCAAACCATTCATATAATCTAGGACAATTGTGCTAGTATCAATATTTTAAAAAAATCCCTGCTTTCCTGAAATTCCCAAATGTCAGAATTTCCCATGGAAATATTTCTCAAAATTTTTCGCATTTTTAAAACCCGAATCCGACCTTTAAACCATATCCACCCACATTGCTCTTCCCATATATCAAACGCAAACCATGTTTTCCCTTTACCAAAACTCCTGGTTTTCCCGGAATTCCGAAATAGCCATTTCAATTCAAACTGCTACCACGTCAACCTTTTTTAACCCATTAAAACAATTCCAAAACCAAACCCTTCATATCATCTAGGAAAATTGTGCTAGAATCAATATTTTTAAAAAATCCCTGCTTTCCCGAAATTCCCAAATGTCAAGGAAATTCCCATGGAAACATTTCTCAAAATTTTTCGCATTTTTAAAACCCGAATCCGACCTTTAAACCATATCCACCCACATTGCTCTTCCCATACATCAAACGCAAAACATGTTTTCCCTTTACCAAAACTCCTGGTTTTCCCGGAATTCCAAAACAGCCATTTCAATTCAAACTGTTACCACGTCAACCTTTTTTTTTAAACGATTCAACAAATTCCAACACCAACCCATTTATATCTAAGGCAATTGCGCAAGTATTGAGATTTTTTTTAAATTCCCGGTTTTCCCGAAATTCCAGAAATCCGAAATAGCCATTTAAACTCAAACTGTTACTACATCAACATATTTCAGGCAATTCAAAGAATTGCAACACCAACCCATTCACATCATCTAGGACAATTGTGCTAGTATCAATACTTTTTTAAAAATTCCCGGTTTTCCCGAAATTCCCAAATGTCCAGGAAATTCCCATGGGTACATTTCTAAATTGTTTTCACATTTTTAAAACTTGAATCTGACTTTTCAACCATCCACCCACACTGCTCTTCCCATACAACAAACGCAAAACATGTTATCCCTTTACCAACATTCCTGGTTTTCCCTAAATTTCCAGTAATTTTCTCCCTCTTGACAATGAATAGGAAATATACAATCGACTGCATATCACACATTTCTAATCCGATTTGAACCGTTTCAACATCCACAAACTCTGCTCACCCTGGACGCCAGCATGTTTCTCGGTTCCGAAAATTCCCAGATTACCCGGAATTACCAGGAATTCCCCCCCTTTGAAAATGAATGGGCAATATACAAACCTTTCCATATCCCACATTTCTCAACCGATTCAAACCGTTCCACGATCCACACACTAGGACAATCAAGCTACCATTTTCCAAGTTAAACAAATTCCAGGAATTCACAGAATTCCCGGTTTTCGAAAGCCCTATTTTCACCTCTTCCTGGAAAGTTTTCACAGTTCACATTTTTCAAACGTTTTTGACCATTACACCTTCAAAACAATCCTCTTTGTTGGGACAAAAAAACGATCATTTTTGTTTTCGTACAAATTCCCGGGTTGTCCCAAAAATCCAGCAATTCCGAAATAGCCATTTATATTCAAATAGTTACCACATGGACATTTTTTAGCCGATTCAAAAAATTCCAACACCAGTATCAATACTTTACAAAAATCCCGGTTTTCCCGAAATTACCAAATGTCCAGGAAATTTCCATACAACAAACGCAAAACATGTTATCTTTTTACTAACATTCCTGGTTTTCCCTAAAATTTCCGGTAATTTTCTCCCTATTGACAATGAATAGGAAATAAACAATATCACACATTTCTAATCCAATTTGAAACTTTTGAACCATTTGAACACGTTTCCGGGTTCTGAAAATTCCCAGATTACCCGAGATTACCACGAATTTCCCCCCATTGAAAATAAATGGGCAATATACAAACCTCTCTGTATCCCACATTTCTCAAGCGATTCGAACCGTTCCACGATCCACACACTTGGACAATCAAGCTCCCATTTTCCAAGTTAAACAAATTCCAGGAATTCACAGAATTCCCGGTTTTCCCAAGCCCTATTTTCACCTTTTCCTGGAAAGTTTTCACAATTCACATTTTTCAACCGTTTTTGACCATTCCACCTTCAAAACAATCCTTGTTGTTGGGACAAAAAAAACTACCATTTTTGTTTTCGTACAAATTCCCTGGTTTCCCGAAAAACCAGGAATTCCGAAATAGCCTTTTCAATTCAAATAGTTACCACATCGACATTTTTTAGCCGATTGAAAAAATTCCAACACCAGTATCAATATTTTAAAAAAATCTCTGTTTTCCCGAAATTCCCAAATGTCCAGGAAATTCCAATTTAAATGAATGGGAACATTTCTCAAAATTGTTCTCATTTTTTAAACTCGAATCCGACCTTTCAACCACCCACCCACACTGCTCTCCCCATACATGAAACGCAATATTTTTACCAATATTCCTGGTTTTCCCTAAATGTCCGGTAATTTTCTCCCTATTGACAATGAATAGGAAATAAACAATATCACACATTTCTAATCCGATTTGAACCTTTTGAACCATTTGAACATGTTTCCGGGTTCCGAAAATTCCCAGATTACCCGGGATTACCAGGAATTTCCCGCCATTGAAAATGAATGGGTAATATACAAACCTATCTATATCCCACATTTCTCAAGCGATTCCAACCGTTCCACGATCCACACATTAGGACAATCAAGCTTCCATTTTCTAAATTAAACAAATTCCAGGAATTCACAGAATTCCCGGTTTTCCCAAGCCCTATTTTCACCTCTTCCTGGAAAGTTTTCACAATTCACATTTTTCAACCGTTTTTGACCATTCCACCTTCAAAACAATCCTTCTTGTTGGGACAAAAAAACTACCATTTTTGTTTTCGTACAAATTCCCTGGTTTCCCGAAAAACCAGGAATTCCGAAAAAGCCATTTCAATTCAAATAGTTACCACATCGACATTTTTTAGCCGATTGAAAAAATTCCAACACCAGTATCAATATTTTTAAAAATTCTCGGTTTTCCCGAAATTCCCAAATGTCCAGGAAATTCCAATTTGAATGAATGGGAACATTTCTCAACATTTTTCAAATTTTTTAAACTGGAATCCGACCTTTCAACCACCCACCCACACTGCTCTCCCCATACATCAAACGCAATATTTTTACCAACATTCCTGGTTTTCCCTAAATGTCCGGTAATTGTCTCCCTATTGACAATGAATAGGAAATAAACAATATCACACATTTCTAATCCGATTTGAACCTTTTGAACCATTTGAACATGTTTCCGGGTTCCGAAAATTCCCAGATTACCCGGGATTACCAGGAATTTCCCGCCATTGAAAATGAATGGGTAATATACAAACCTATCTATATCCCACATTTCTCAAGCGATTCGAACCGTTCCACGATCCACACATTAGGACAATCAAACTACCATTTTCTAAGTTAAACAAATTCCAGGAATTCACAGAATTCCCGGTTTTCCAAAGCCCTATTTTCACCTCTTCCTGGAAAGTTTTCACAATTCACATTTTTCAACCGTTTTTGACCATTCCACCTTCAAAACAATCCTTGTTGTTGGGACAAAAAAAACTACCATTTTTGTTTTCGTACAAATTCCCTGGTTTCCCGAAAAACCAGGAATACCGAAAAAGCCATTTCAATTCAAATAGTTACCACATCGACATTTTTTAGCCGATTGAAAAAATTCCAACACCAGTATCAATATTTTAAAAAAATATCTGTTTTCCCGAAATTCCCAAATGTCCAGGAAATTCCAATTTAAATGAATGGGAACATCTCTCAACATTTTTCTAATTTTTGAAACTGGAATCCGACCTTTCAACCACCCACCCACACTGCTCTCCCCATACATCAAACGCAATATTTTTACCAACATTCCTGGTTTTCCCTAAATTTCCGGTAATTTTTTCCCTATTGACAATGAATAGGAAATAAAGAATATCCCACATTTCTAATCCGATTTGAACCTTTTGAACTATTTGAACATGTTTCCGGGTTCCGAAAATTCCCAGATTACCCGGGATTACCAGGAATTTCCCCCTATTGCAAACGAATGGGCAATATACAAACCTCTCTAATACCACATTTCTCAAGCGATTCGAACCGTTCCAACATCCACACACTCCACTCACCCCGGACATTCAAGCGTTTCAGTTACGCTCATGCGTAACGGCAATTCACGCACACGGGGCATTCACACCCAATCCCTAGCGTTACCCAAATTCTAGTTGTATCTGAAACCAAAACACTGATAAGCTAACACCGTTTAGACTAACATGATGAACATCGACACAAGCAAGTTATTTCGTCCTGTTTTGGGCCTGATTAATTTCCAGGAGTTGTCTGGGACGTCTTTTTAAATGGCGACGACAATGTTTAATAATCAGCGAATGTTTGTCCTGGAAATGACTTTGTAATGAGACGCGTGACAGCCATGCTAATGCCAGCGTGTATTCGCTCCTCTCCATTCATCCATACTGTCAATACCAAATATCCGAAGGCTTTCATCACCCACACCTGTGGACAATCTGAGGGGAAAATATTGACTGTTGTTGTCAACACTCGTGTAAATATCTATTTCATGCTGTGATTTTGTTTCACCTTTCCCTCCATGCCCAATAACTAGTGTGGTGTTTTGCTTTTTGGACGCGATTTAGACTTCATCTGCACGTGCAGTACCAGGCTTGTGCAGAATTCGACATTAAATTGAGTATTTCCATTCAAATACTAGAATTTGAGTTGAGTTTGCTGACAGGAAGTAAAAAAAAATAATAATTTGAATTCAAGGATGTAAAGAAGGTGTGTCAAACGTTCGGCCCCATATATAAAAATGACCTGCTTTAAAAAAAAGTAATAAACTGCTGTTCTAAATGTGTCCACTGGATGTCGCAATGGCAATTCAAGTGTAACCCACGTCACACATGTCAGCGCTTAAAGATGACGTGTCAGCTGACTTTAAGGATCGGCTGCCGCTACTCCAATCTGCGCTGGCAGCAGATGGCGACAGACTGATGCGGAAGAGACACACAATACCTTCTTTAATTGTAAATGATCAATTTAGTCGGTAAAATAGCGAAGATTTAAAGACTTAGGTCAACTTGACCATCATCTTCGCGGATATAGTTCCGCGCAGCGCTCGCAATCGCGATGCGCACTCTGAACTCCATTGTAAAAACCTGTGTTTCTACATTTGTTGTGTTTGTTCTATTTTATTTCATGCTTAAGTCTACCATGTTCACATTAGTTAAGTTTGTAGTTATGTTACCTTTAATTCGGCTACGGTGTCAATTTGGCAATCGTTTTGATTATATTATAACTGTAAATATTTGAATTTTTTGATTGATTGAGACTTTTATTAGTAGATTGCACAGTACAGTACATATTCCGTACAATTGACCACTAAATGGTAACACCCCAATATGTTTTTCAACTTGTTTAACGTTAATCAATTCATGGTAAATGACGGCTTTGATTGGAAAAGACCAAACCTCAATGGTCAAATCAACGTCACAACCTGACATTGAATAAAGGTCGTCAAAAAGCACGGTGTTTCAACGTTGTATTTGTGTTGTAGAATATTGGTTGGACGTTATCAAAAAGCATGTTAATTCAAACGTTGTATTTGTGTTGTAAAATAGTGGTTGAAATTGACCAAATTTCAATGGTCAAATCAACGTCAGAACCCAACACTGAAGAAACGTCGTCAAAAAGCATGTTGTTTCAACGTTGTATTTGTGTTGTAGCATATTGGTTGGCGAATGACCAAATTTCAACGGTCAAATCAACGACGGAACCCAACATTGAATAAACGTCGTCAAAAAGTATGTTTTTTCGTTGTTTTATTTGTGCTGTAGAATATTGGTTGGGAAAGGACAAAAATTCAATGGTCAAATCAACGTCAGAACCCAACGTTGAATACATGTCGTCAAAAAGCATGTTGTTTCAACGTTGTATTTGTGTTGTAGAATATTGGTCGTGAAATGACCAAATTTCAATGGTCAAATCATCAATGTCACAACCCGACATTGAATAAACATTGTCAAAAATAATGTTGTTTTAACGTTGTATTTGTGTTGTAGAATATTGGTTGGGAAAATGACCAAATTTCAATGGTCAAATCAACGTCAGAACCCAATATTGATTTAACGTCGTCAAAAAGAATGTTGTTTCAATGTTGTATTTTTGTTGTAGCATATTGGTTGGGGAATTACCAAAATTCAATGGTCAAATCAACGTCAGAACCCGACATTGATTAAACGTCGCTAAAAAGCATGTTGTTTCAACGTTGTTTGAGTTGTATAATATTGGTTGGAAAATGACCAAATTTCAATGGTCAAATCAACGTCAGAACCCGACATTGATTAAACGTTGTCAAGAAGAATGTTGTTTTAACGTTGTATTTGTGTTGTAGATTATTGTCAGAACCCAACATTGATTAAACGTCGTTAAAAAGCATGTTGTTTCAACGTTGTGTTTGAGTTGTATAATATTGGTTGGAAAATGACCAAAATTCAATGGTCAAATCAACGTCAGAACCCAACATTGATTTAACGTCGTCAAAAAGCATGTTGTTTCAACGTTGTATTTGTGTTGTAGCATATTGGTTATAAAATGACCAAATTTCAATGGTCAAATCAACGTCACAACCTGACATTGAATAAACATTGTCAAAAATAATGTTGTTTTAACGTTGTATTTGGTTCGTAGAATATATGTTGTATAATGACCAAATTTCAAGGGTCAAATTAACGTCAGAACCCAACATTGAATAAATATTGTCAAAAAATAATGTTGTTTTAACGTTGTATTTGAGTTGTATCATATTGGTTGGAGTATGACCAAATTGCAATGGTCAAATCAACATCACAACCTGACCTTGATTAAACGTCATCAAGCATGTTGTTTCAACGTTGTATTTGTGTTGTGGAATATTGGTTGGAAAATTACCAAATTTTAATGGTCACATCAACGTCAGAACCCTAGAAGCTATTTTTTCTTTTCTTTTTCTGTCCCCCGCCCCCTGCAAAAGGCGCCCCTGAAAAGATCAAAGCCTATGATTAGTTTAGTACAAAAAGTTTATTTACCCATAGTCAAAAGTGCAAAGTTGGATTAAGCTGCCCATGCAGACAAACAAACGTCCTCCGGAGGACACAAGAATCAAGCAGTCTTCCTTAGCCCTTGCCACTTGGCCATTTTATCTGTTTCCCCATGCCCCAAGGTCCCGTTGTTTCCGACATGTTTGTTTTGCAACATCCTTGAATCCCTTAGTCATGCTTAGACAATCAAAACATTGTGTAGAATGGTCAGAGCGACTCCATATTCAACTTTTTCCTACATCTGGTCCTTCAATGGTATAGAATAGAAAATAAATGAAATGAGCAGACATTCTTAATAGACACGAAATATAGTTCAAAAGTCAGAAATTCCACTACAACCTAATTCAACAAGTTTTCAGCATTGTTTTAACATCTCGTGCCTGCTGGGTAAACACCCGCCGATCTCCGTGTCCGTTCTCCCCTTTGTGGGGCAGCAGAGTTGCAACAGCAGAGAGACAGCACAAGCTATTTTTTCTTTTCTTTTTCTGTCCCCCGCCCCCCGCAAAAGGCGCCCCTGAAAAGATCAAAGCCTATGATTAGTTTAGTACAAAAAGTTTATTTACCCATAGTCAAAAGTGCAAAGTTGGATTAAGCTGCCCATGCAGACCAACAAACGTCCTCCGGAGGACACAAGAATCAAGCAATCTTCCTTAGCCCTTGCCACTTGGCTATTTTATCTGTTTCCCCATGCCCCAAGGTCCCGTTGTTTCCGACATGTTTTGTTTTGCAACATCCTTGAATCCCTTAGTCATGCTTAGACAATCAAAACATTGTGTAGAATGGTCAGAGCGACTCCATATTCAACTTTGTCCTACATCTGGTCCTTCAATGGCATAGAATAGAAAAAAAAGGAAATGAGCAGACATTCTTAATAGACACGAATTATAGTTCAAAAGTCAGAAATTCCACTACAACCTAATTCAACAAGTTTTCAGCGTTGTTTTAACGTCTCGTGCCTGCTGGGTAAACACCCGCCGATCTACGTGTCCGTTCTCCCCTTTGTGGGGCAGCAGAGTTGCCACGGCAACGGCAGAGAGACAGCACAAGCTATTTTTTCTTTTTTTTTCTGTCCCCCCCCCCCCCGCAAAAGGCGCCCCTGAAAAGATCAAAGCCGATGATTCATTTAGCGATTAAACAGCGGCAATAATGCCGTTAAGCCAATTACGTTTAGTTGTAATGCCGTTACATCGCTCATTACAGCAAAGGACAGGCGAGCGTGAGTCAGCCTCACGTCGCCACAAGTCAGAAGACTGAACATTATTTATAGGGATAAAAGACACGTTATTAGTCAGGGTCTGTCTGTGGCAGACGCTAATGGCGTGTTAATCCGCCGGCCGACATTTGCCGGCTGATTCCTCACAAATTAGCCCCATTGTGAGCGCGGAGACGTGGAGGAAGGCGTCGCGGGGCCCCGAGGCGCAACGGCGAGGAGCGACAGACGCCAGAACCGTCGGAGTGAGACGGCGTCTGGCCCGGAAGCGTCGCGCGGTGAAGGTCCTTTAGACGTGGAGGAGCACACAGTTGCTTCTTAGAGATCATGAGGACCATGATGCATTGCAACAGTCGGGAGTACGTGTCCAGACTGCCAAGGGCGAACATCGAGTGCCTTGACGCAGACAAAGCAGAGACAGGGCGATATCACGAGTGTCAGCACATTTCCATTTCATGAATAGTCATATATTGTGTCTAACTGGGGCTGCTGAAATGACCCCCCTTCCTTCAGAAGCAGTAACCAGGGACCTCCCAAATAAATAGAGGAGCACGTGGGGCTGTATCTTAGAGCGTAGGTTGAAACTGTAACTGAGTGTACAGCCCAATACGTCTCTCCTCATTGAGCAAAATGCAACTCTGTCTCTACATGATTCCTTGCTTCTTGTCTGTTTAATAGATGTCATCAGTGTTTGAACCTGACACCATTCCACCTTCAAAACATTCCTCTTAGTTGGGACAACAACAAAACTAGCATTTTTCTTTTCGTACGAATTCCCGGGGTTTCCCGAAAATCCAGGAATTCCGAAATACCCATTTAAATACAAACTGTTACTACATCAACATTTTTCAGACGGTTCAAAAAATTCCCGAAATTCCCGAAATTCACAAATGTCCAGGAATTCCTATTCAAATGAATGGGAAAATCTCTCAAAATGTTTCCGACCTTTCAACCATCCACCCACACTGCTCTTCCCATATATCAAACGCAAACCATGTTTTCCCTTTACCGAACCGGAATTACCAGGAATTTCCCCTCATTGAAAATGATTGGGCAATACACAAACCTTTCCATATACAAAATTTCTCAACCGATTCGAACTTTTCCACCATTCGCACACTCCACTCACCTGGGACAATCAAGCTGTCATTTTTCATGTTAAAAAAAATTCCAGGAATTACCAGAATTCACGGTTTTCCAAAGCCCTATTTTCACCTCTTCCCGGAAATTTTTCCCTGTTTCAACCGTTTTTGACCATTCCACCTTCAAAACATTCCTCTTAGTTGGGACAACAACAAAACTAGCATTTTTCTTTTCGTACAAATTCCCGGGTTTCCCGGAAATCCAGGAATTCCGTAAATACCCATTTAAATTCAAACTGGTACTACGTCAACATTTTTCAGCCGATTAAAAAAATTCCAACACCAACCTATTCATATCATGTAGGGCAATTGTGCTAGTATCAATATTTCCAAAATTACCGGTTTTCCTTTAATGCACAAATGTCCAGGGAATTCCCATTCAAATGAATGGGGAAATCTCTCAAAATGTTTCCGACCTTTCAACCATCCACTCACACTGCTCTTCCCATATATCAAACACAAACCATGTTTTCCCTTAACCAAACCGGAATTACCAGGAATTTCCCCTTATTGAAAATGAATGGGCAATACACAAACCTTTCCATATCCAAAATTTCTCAACCGATTCAAACTTTTCCACCATCCACACACTTCACTCACCTGGGAAAATCAAGCTACAATTTTTAATGTTCCAAAAAAATTCCATGAATTCCATGAATTCCCGGTTTTCCAAAGCCCTATTTTCACCTCTTTTCGGAAAGTTTTCACAGTTCACATTTTTCAACCGTTTTTGACCATTCCACCTTCAAAACATTCTTCTTAGTTGGGACAACAACAAAACTAGCATTTTTCTTTTCGTACAAATTCCCGGCGATTCAAACTTTTCCACCATCCACACACTTCACTCACCTGGGACAATCAAGCTATCATTTTCCATGTTAAAAAAATTCCAGGAATTCCCTGAATTCCCTGTTTTCCAAAGCCCTATTTTCACCTCTTCCCGGAAAGTTTTCACTGTTTCAACCGTTTTTGACCATTCCACCTTCAAAACATTCCTCTTAGTTGGGACAACAAAAAACTACCATTTTTCTTTTCGTAAAAATTCCCGGGTTTCCCGAAAATCCAGGAATTCCGCAATACCCATTTAAATACAAACTGTTACTACGTCAACATTTTTCAGACGATTCAAAAAATTCCAACACCAACCTATTCATATCATGCAGGACAATTGTGCTAGTATCAATATTTTCAAATATTCCCGATTTTCCCGAAAATCCAGGAATTTCAAAATACCCATTCAAATTCAAACTGTTACTATGTCAACATTTTTCAGCCTATTAAAACAATTCCAACACCAACCTATTCATATCATGCAGGACAATTGTGCTAGTATCAATATTTTCAGAAATTCCTGATTTTCCCGAAAATCCAGGAATTTCAAAATACCCATTTAAATTCAAACTGTTACTACGTCAATATTTTTCAGCCGATTAAAAAAATTCCAACACCAACCTATTCATATCATGTAGGACAATTGTGCTAATATCAATATTTTCAAAAATTCACGGTTTTCCCGAATTTCACAAATATCTAGGGAATTCCCATTCAAAATAATTCCAGGAATTCCGAGAATTCCCGGTTTTCCAAAGCCCTATTTTCACCTTTTCCCGGAAAGTTTTCACATTTTCAACCGTTTTTGACCATTCCACCTTCAAAAAATTCCTCTTAGTTGGGACAACAACAAAACTACCATTTTTCTTTTCGCACAAATTCACGGGTTTCCCGAAAATCCAGGAATTCCGAAATACCCATTGAAATTCAAACTGCTACTACGTCAACATTTTCCAGCCATACAGTGACTCATACAGTATATGCAAAAAAAATGTGTTTCTTCTAAAATTTAGTGGCCGTGGCTTATATACCAGGGCGCTGTAAACATATGGCCCATTTGATTTCAATGGGGGGAAATTCCAGGAATTTTGGGAAAGGGAAACAATGTTTTTCCCTCAAGATGTTGGAAGTGTGGTGTGTGTGGATGGTTGAAAGGTCAGAATCGGGTAAAAAGTGACGCAAAATGTAGCAAATTTTAGACATTGTAGAACTTTGAAAATGTTACTTCTTTTGAATGGGAATTTCCTGGAAATTTGGAAATTTTTTAAAATATTCGTACTTGCGCAATTGTCCTAAATATATGAATGGGTTGGTGTAGGACTTTTTCGAATCGGTTGAAATATGTTGACGCAAGAGTTTGAATAGAGAATGGGTCTTTCAAAATTTGGGGAATTTCAGGTAAACCGGGAATTTGTACGGGGAAAAAAATAGTTGTTGTTGTCCCAACTAAGGGGAATGTTTTGAAGGGGGAATGGCTGAACTTGGTTGAATAATTAAATCTTTTCAGGAATAGGTAAAATAGGGCTCTGAAAAACCTGGCATTCTGCAAATTCCTGGAATTTTTTTGAACTTGGTAACTGGTAGTTTGATTGGATGGTGGAATGGTTCAAGTCAGGTGAGAAATGTGGGAACTGTGCAAGTATGAAAAATGGCCTATTCATTTTCAATGAGGAGAAATTCCTGGAAATGCTGGGAATTTGGGGAAAGGGAAAAAAATGTTTTGCCTTTGAGATGTTGGAAGGATGTGGATGGCTGAAAGGTCGGAATCGGGTAACAAATGGTGCATCATTTCGAGAATTTTGGGCATTGTAGAACTTTGAAAATGTTCTTTAATTTGATTGGGAATTTCCTGGAAATTTTGGAATCCCGAGTTACATTGCTAACAAAACCACAGTTTATGATACTAACTGGCCCACTGCAAAACACAGTTGACACTAATCCAATTAAAAGTAGTTTTTAGGAAAATTATTATTTATTTTGCCGAAGGACGGTGACCCTATCGTCTTACAGTAGAAGGCTAAAGTAGCTACACAACAAATCAAGCTCGCCTTGCTAACATATTCACATTTCTAACCTACTGTTATTACTTATTGTTTTATGTATGGATAATCCGCTGACGTCGCAGCTCAGGAAACGTCACGGGTCAGAGCAAATCCTAAACATTTCGTTTTGGAGGAAGTAGGAAGGAAGGCAAGATTGTTACATAAACATAAATCATGACCATAAATTGACAAAAGTTCATTGTATATTTAATTTACTTTCCCATAATGTATAAAAGTATTATGGATGCTGTGCTGGCCTCCCTTTTATTGGCTCTGTTACTTTCAAATTGGACTTATTGTTTTTAAAGGTCTTGCACCAAGTAGCCCCGCCCTCTCTTATCCAGCCTTATTCTCCCAGACCAGATCCTCCTGGCTGTCCCTAAGTCTAGGCTCAAAATACAAACAGCCTTTTTCAGCGGCAGGGCCTAGACCGTGGAGCAGTTTATCTATTAGATCCTCCCAGTCTCTGAGCCAATTTAAATGGAGGCTAAAAACATATTTTTACTCCCTGGCGTTGAAATCCTGTTAGGCGGGAAATCTTGCTGCTTTTATTTCCTGTTGCACACATTTTTATTCATCAATCTTTAGGTGATATATTTTGCACTTCTTCAAAGATATATTTTACTCTTGTATTTTATTCACAATGTCAATGTTTTTTTCAATTGTTTCTTATGTCTGCACAGCACTTTGGAATCGTGAGCACCCCCACCCAAAACAAAAAACAAAAAATAATAATAATAACCCAGATTACCCAGAATTCCTGGTTTTTAGGGACATTTTTCCCTTTAAAAATGATTGGGACATTTTTCGAACTTGCACAGTTTTCACCTGACGTGGACCGTTCCACCATCCACACACTCCACTCACCTTGGACAATCAAACTACCAGTTACCATGTTCAAAACAATTCCAGGAATTTGCAGAATTCCCAGTTTTCCAGAGCTCTATTTGAACAATTCCTGGAAAGTTTACATTTTCAACCAATGCCAACTATTACACCATCAAAACATTACTCTTAGTTGGGACAACAAATGTTCCTACTTTTTTCCCATATAAATTTCCCGGTTTTCCCAAAATTCCATGTATTTCAGTCTACCAATTCTCAATTCAAACTAGTACCAATATTTTAAAAAATTCCCAAATTTCCAGGAAATTCCCATATAAATGAAAGAATGTTTTCAAAGTTCTACAATACACAAAATTCGCAAAATTCTGCGCCAATTTTTTTTACCCGATTCCGACCTTTCAATCATTCACACACACAACTCTTCCAAGATCTCAAAAGCAAAACATGTTTTATCTTTTCCCAAAATTCCCGGAATTTCCAGGAATTTTCCCCCATTGAAAATGAATGAGCCATTTTTCAAACTTGCACAGTTCCCACATTTCTCCCCTGACTTGAACTGTTCCACCATCCACACACTACACTCACCTTGAACAATCAAACTACCAGTTACCAAGTTCAAAAAAATTCCAGGAATTTGCATAATTCCCAGTTTTCCAGAGCCCCATTTGTCCTATTCCTGGAAAGTTTTAATTCTTCATTTTCATTTTTCAACCAATGCCAACTATTACACCATCAAAACATTCCTACTTTTTTCCCATATAAATTCCCGGTTTTCGCAAAATTCCATGTATTTCAATACACCAATTTTCAATTCAATATTTTAAACAAATTTCCAGGAAATCCCCATTTAAATGAATAGACGTCTTTGAAGTTCTACAATGCCCAACATTCTCAAAATTCTGCACCACTTTTTACCCGATTCCGACCTTCCAACCATTCTCACACACACTACTTTTCCAAGATCTCAAAGGTAAAACATTATTTCGCTTTCCCAAAATTCCCGGAATTTCCAGGAATTTCTTCCCATTGAAAATGAATGAGCCGTTTTTCAAACTTGTACAGTTCCCACATTTTTCACCTGACTTGAACTGTTCCACCATCCACACACTCCACTCACCTTGGACAATCAAACTACCAGTTTCCAAGCTCAAAAAAATTCCAGGATTTCACAGAATTTCCAGTTTTCCAGAGCCCCATTTGACCTATTCCTGGAAAGTTTTCATTCTTCATTTTCATTTTTCAACCAATGCCAACTATTACACCATCAAAACATTCCTCTTAGTTGGGAAAACAAATTCCAAAATTCCATGTATTTCAATTTACCAATTCTCAATTCAATATTTTAAACAAATTTCCAGGAAATCCCCAATCAAATGAATAAATGTTTTCAAAGTTCTACAATGCCCCAAATTCTCAAGATTCTGCGCCTCTTTTTACCCGATTCCGACCTTCCAACCATTCACACGCACACTACTTTTCCAAGATCTCAAAGGTAAAACATTATTTCGCTTTCCCCAAATTCCCGGAATTTCCAGGAATTTCCTCCCATTGAAAACGAATGAGCCGTTTTTCAAACTTGCACAGTTCCCACATTTCTCACCTGACTTGAACTGTTCCGTCATCCACACACTCAACTCACCTTGGACAATCAAACTACCAGTTACCAAGTTCAAAACAATTCCAGGAATTTGCAGAATTCCCAGTTTTTCAGAGCTCTATTTTACCTATTCCTGGAAAGTTTTCATTTTTCAACCAATGCCAACTATTACACCATCAAAACATTACTCTGGGTTGGGACAACAAATGTTCCTACTTTTTTACCATATAAATTTCCCGGTTTTCCCAAAATTCCATGTATTTCAGTCTACCAATTCTCAATTCAAACTAGTACCAATATTTTCAAAAATTCCCAAAATTCCAGGAAATTCCCATATAAATGAAAGAATGTTTTCAAAGTTCTACAATACACAAAATTCGCAAAATTCTGCGCCAATTTTTTTTACCCGATTCCGACCTTTCAATCATTCACACACACAACTCTTCCAAGATCTCAAAGGCAAAACATGTTTTATCTTTTCCCAAAATTCCCGAAATTTCCAGGAATTTTCCCCATTGAAAATGAATGAGCCATTTTTCAAACTTGCACAGTTCCCACATTTCTCCCCTGACTTGAACTGTTCCACCATCCACACACTACACTCACCTTGAACAATCAAACTACCAGTTACCAAGTTCAAAAAAATTCCAGGAATTTGCATAATTCCCAGTTTTACAGGACATTTTTCCCTTTAAAAATCATTGGGCCATTTTTCGAACTTGCACAGTTTTCACCTGACGTGGACCGTTCCACCATCCACACACTCCACTCACCTTGGACAATCAAACTACCAGTTTCCAAGTTCAAAAAAGTTCCAGGAATTCACAGAATTCCCAGTTTTCCAGAGCCCTATTTGACCTATTCCTGGAAAGTTTTCATTCTTCATTTTCATTTTTCAACCAATGCCAACTATTACACCATCAAAACATTCCTCTTAGTTGGGACAACAAATGTTCCTACTTTTTTCCCATATAAATTCCCGGTTTTCCCCAACTTCCATGTATTTAAATGTACCAATTCTCAATTCAATATTTTCAAAAATTTCCCGGAAATCCCCAATCAAATGAATAGACGTCTACAATGCCCCAAATTCTCAAAATTCTGCGCCACTTTTTACCCAATTCCGACCTTCCAACCATTCACACACATACTACTTTTCCAAGATCTCAAAGGTAAAACATTCTTTCCCTTTCCCAAAATTCCCGGAATTTCCCCCCATTGAAAACGAATAAGCCGTTTTTCAAACTTGCACATTTCTCACCTGACTTGAACTGTTCCACCATCCACACACTCCCTTCACCTTGGACAATCAAACTACCGGTTACCATGTTCAAAACAAATCCAGGAATTTGCAGAATTCCCAGTTTTCCAGAGTTCTATTTTACCTATTCCTGGAAAGTTTTAATTTTCAACCAATGCCAACTATTACACCATCAAAACATTCCTCTTAGTTGGGACAACAAATGTTCATTCTTTTTTCTCCGTATAAATTCCCGGTTTTCCCCAAATTCCATGTATTTCAGTCTACCAATTCTCAATTCAGACTAGTACCAATATTTTTAAAAATTCCCAAATTTCCAGGAAACTCCCATTTAAATGAAATAATGTCTTCAAAGTTCTACAATACACAAGATTCGCCAAAAAATTCTGCGCCAATTTTTTTTTACCCAATTCCGACCTTACACGACTCTTCCAAGATCTCAAAGGCAAAACATGTTTTTCTTTTCCCCAAATTCCCGGAATTTCCAGGAATTACCCCCAACGAAAATGAATAAGCCGTTTTTTCAAACTTGCACAGTTCCCACAGTTCTCACCTGACTTGAACCGTTCCACCATCTACACACTCCCCTCACCTTGGACAATCCAAACAATTCCAGGAATTCACAGCATTCCCAGTTTTCCAGAGCCCTATTTGACCTATCCCTGGAAAGTTTTCATTCTTCATTTTCATTTTTCAACCAATGCCAACTATTACACCATCAAAACATTCCTCTTAGTTGGGACAGCAAATGTTCCTACTTTTTTCCCATATAAATTCCCGGTTTTCCCCAAATTCCATGTATTTCAATGTACGAATTCTCAATTCAATATTTTCAAAAATTTCCAGGAAATCCCCAATCAAATGAATAGACGTCTACTATGCCCCAAATTCTCAAAATTCTGCGCCACTTTTTACCCAATTCCGACCTTCAAACCATTCACACACATACTACTTTTCCAAGATCTCAAAGGTAAAACATTCTTTCCCTTTCCCAAAATTCCCGGAATTTCCCCCCATTGAAAACGAATAAGCCGTTTTTCAAACTTGCACAGTTCCCACATTTCTCACCTGACTTGAACTGTTCCACCATCCACACACTCCCCTCACCTTGGACAATCAAACTACCAGTTACCAAGTTCAAAACAATTCCAGGAATTTGCAGAATTCCCAGTTTTCCAGAGCTCTATTTTACCTATTCCTGGAAAGTTTTCATTTTTCAACCAATGCCAACTATTACACCATCAAAACATTCCTCTTAGTTGGGACAACAAATGTTCCTACTTTTTTCTCCGTATACATTCCCGGTTTTCCCCAAATTCCATGTATTTCAGTCTACCAATTCTCAATTCAGACTAGTACCAATATTTTCAAAAATTCCCAAATTTCCAGGAAACTCCCATTTAAATGAAATAATGTTTTCAAAGTTCTACAATACACAAAATTTGCCAAAAAAAATTGGCGCCAATTTTTTTTTACCCTTACACAACTCTTCCAAGATCTCAAAGGCAAAACATGTTTTCCCTTTCCCCAAATTCCTGGAATTTCCAGGAATTACCCCCAATGAAAATGAATATGCAGTTTTTTCAAACTTGCACAGTTCCCACGGTTCTCACCTGACATGAACCATTCCACCATCTACACACTCCACTCACCTTGGACAATCCAAACAATTCCAGGACTTCACAGCATTCCCAGTTTTCCATAACCCTATTTGACCTATTCCTGGAAAGTTTTAATTTTTCGTTTTAATTTTTCAACCAATGCCAACTATTACACCACCAAAACATTCCTCTTAGTTGGGACAACAAATGTTCCTACTTTTTTCCCAAATAAATGCCCGGTTTTCCCCAAATTCCATGTATTTCAGTCTACCAATTCTCAATTCAAACTACTACCAATATTTTCAAAAATTCCCAAATTTCCAGGAAACTCCCATTCAAATGAAATGATGTTTTCAAAGTTCTACAATACACACAATTCTAAAAATGTGGCGCTAATTATTACCACTCACCTTGGGCAATCAAACTACCATTTTCCAGATTCAAAACAATTCCAGGAATTCCCAGAATTCCCGGTTTTCCAAACCCCCATTTTCACCTCTTCCTGGAAAGTTTCCACAGTCCACATTTTTCAACCAATTTCAACCATTACATTCAGGTATCAACATTCTTCTTAGTTGGGACAACAAATGTTCTTATTGTTTTTCCCGTACAAATTCCCGGTTTTCCTGAAATTTCCCGAATTACAGAATATCAATTCTCAATTTAAACGGTTATATGTCAACATATTTCAACCGATTCGAAAAATTCCAACACCAACCCATTCCTATATTTTAGTACAATTGTGCTAATAGCAATATGTTCAAAAATTCCCAAATTTTCAGGAAATTCCCATTCAAACGAATGAACGTTTTCAAAGTTTTACAATGCCCAAAATTCTCAAAATTCTGCGCCAATTCTTACCCGATTCCGACCTTCCAACCATCCACACACACACACTACTCTTCCAACATCTCGAAAGCAAAACATTGGTTCCCTTTCCAAAAATTCCTGGAATTCTGCCCCATTAAAAGTGAATGGGCCATATTTAAAATGTATACAGTTACCACATTTCTCACCTCATTCAAACCATCCACACACTCTACTCACCTTGGAAAATCAAACTACCATTTTCCAAGTTCAAAATAATTCCAGGATTTCCTAGAATTCACGGTTTTCCAAAGCCCTATTTTCACCTCTTCCTGGAAAGTTTTCACAGTCCACATTTTTCAACCAATTCCAACCATTCCACCTTCAAAACATTCCTCTTAGTTTGGACAACAAATGTTCCTATTTTTTTCCCCCCGTAAAAATTCCCGGTTTTCCCGAAATTCTACGAATTTCGATAGACCCTATCTCAATTCAAATTGTTACTATGTCAACATTTTTCAACCGATTCGAAAAATTCCAATACCCACCCGTTTATATCTTCTAGGACAATTGTGCAAGTACCATTATTTAAAAAAAAAAAAAAAAATTCCAGGAAATTCCCAATCAAATGAAAGGACGTTTTCAACGTTCTACAATGCCCCAAATTTTGTGCCACCTTTTACCCGATTCTGACCTTTCAACCATCCACACACACCACTCTTCCAAAATCTCAAAGGCAAAACATGCTTTCCCGGAATTTCCAGGAATTTCTCACCACTGAAAATGAATGGGCAATATACAAACCTCTGACCATTCCAACATCCACACACTCCACTCACCCTGGACAATCAAACTACCATTTTCCAAGTTCAAAATAATTCCAGGATTTCCTAGAATTCACAGTTTTCCAAAGCCCTATTTTCACCCTTTCCTGGAAAGCTTTCACAGTCCACATTTTTCAATTACAACCATTCCACCTTCAAAACATTCCTCTTAGTTTGGAAAACAAACGTTCCTATTTTTTACCCGTAAAAATTCCCGTGTTTTCCCGAAATTCCCTGAATTTCGAAAGACCCATTTTTAATTCAAATTGATACTACGTCAAAATTTTTCAACCGATTCAAAAAATTCCAACACCAACCCGTTTATATCTTCTAGGACAATTGTGCAAGTACCACTATGTACAAAAAAAATCCAAAATTTCCAGGAAATCCTCGGTCAAATGAATGGACGTTTTCAACATTCTACAATGCCCACAGTTGTGTGCCACCTTTTACTTGATTCCAACCTTTCAACCATCCACACACACCACTCTTCCAAGATCTCAAAGGCAAAACATGTTTTCCCGGAATTTCCAGGAATCTATCACCTCTGACCGTTCCAACATCCACACACTCCACTCACCCTGGACAATCAAACTACCATTTTCCAAGTTCAAAATAATTCCAGGATTTCCTAGAATTCACGGTTTTCCAAAGCCCTATTTTCACCTCTTCCTGGAAAGTTTTCACTGTCCATATTTTTCAACCAATTACAACCATTTTACCTTCAAAACATTCCTCTTAGTTTGGACAACAAATGTTCCTATTTTTTTCCCCGTAACAATTCCCAGTTTTCCTGAAAATCTAAGAATTTCGAAAGACCCATTCTCAATTAAAATTGTTATTACGTCAAAAATTTTCAACCGATTCGAAAAATTCCAACACCAACCCATTTATATCTTCTAGGAAAATTGTGCAAGTACCATTATTTACCAAAAAAATCCAAAATTTCCAGGAAATTCCCAGTCAAATGAATGGAAGTTTTCAACGTCTACAATGCCCACAATTTTGCGCCACCTTTTACCCGATTCCGACCTTTCAACTATCCACACACACACCACTCTTCCAACATCTCAAAGGCAAAACATGTTTTCCCGGAATTTCCAGGAATCTATCACCTCTGACCGTTCCAACATCCACACACTCCACTCACCCTGGACAATCAAAATACCATTTTCCAAGTTCAAAATAATTCCAGGATTTCCTAGAATTCACGGTTTTCCAAAGCCCTATTTTCACCTCTTCCTGGAAAGTTTTCAAAGTCTATATTTTTCAACCAATTACAACCATTCTACCTTCAAAACATTCCTCTTAGTTTGGACAACAAATGTTCCAATGTTTGCCCCCGTAACAATTCCCGGTTTAGCTGAAAATCTAAGAATTTCGAAAGACCCATTCTTAATTCAAATTGTTACCAGGTCAACATTTTTCAACCGATTCGAAAAATTCCAACACCAACCTGTTTATTACTTCTAGGACAATTGTTCAATTACCATTATTTACAAAAAAAATCCAACATTTCCAGGAAATTCCCAGTCAAATGAATGGACGTTTTCAACATTCTACAAAACCCAAAATTTTGCGCCACATTTTACCCGATTCCGACCTTTCAACTATCCACACACACCACTCTTCCAAGATCTCAAAGGCAAAACATGCTTTCCCGGAATTTCCAGGAATTTTTCACACCTGAAAATGAATGGGCAATGTACAAACCTCTCCATATCCCACATTTCTCAACCGATTCGAACCGTTCCAACTTCCACACGCTCCACACACCCTGGACATCCAAGCATTTCAGTTCCGCACACATGGCATTGGAACTGCAAATTCTAGTTATTCAATACAATTAAAAGCAGTTAAAAAATATTGATGTACTGAAAGAGTTGGGGCCAAATTGTCTAATTAAGTGATTTTCAAATGCCAAAAGATCACTAAAATATGTAAACACAGTGTCACTGTTCAAACTTTGTGTAATGTTACAGTGGCCAAAGTACTAAATATACTTCTGCTTTTTTAAATGAATACTTTTATGGTTTATGGTGGTACTTGGACAGCCGAGTGTTTCGTGAGGTGGTTTGAGAAGCACTGGAACCACTAAGTTCTTTTAAACAGAGGGCAGATTTGCTTCCGCTCTTAGAAGTATTTGAGTGTTTTTATTCCAAAAATATCAGTTGAGAAAATGAGCGTTTTCAGTAAAAGAGCCATTGACTGTTTGGGGTTGTGTGTGCATGATGCATCCTCCTCCGTCCTCCTCGGCCTCCATCCTCCACCTGACGTGACCCAGACCCTCCTAATCTCTCTCCGCCGCTATTTCCATCGACACCCTCCTGTCTTTACTCGTCAGTGTCGCCACCTTCCAAAGCGCGGAGCTGCGGTCTCGTCCTTGTTCCACGTCCCCGCTGACACTCCGCCTCACGCCGCCTCCCTCCTCACCTTCCATCCTCCCACTTTGGACAGTCCGCGGCAATTACTGGAACTCCTCTCACACGTGTTCCATTTTGCCGCCGCCGATTTTTTATTCCGCGAGCGTCTCGCCGCCTCTCTGAGTGTGGATCACAATGTCGCCTGGGAGCGCCAGCGCGCCTGATCTCATCATCAGCCTGTCTGTCGCCGCTGAAAGTCCTCAACCAGTCAGCCGGCGTCCATAGAAGAGACTTCTGGCAATACTGACAGCGTTTACAATGTTAGCATGAGAGTAAACAACACGGAACTAGTCGAGGATGCGCAATTAAATGGTCATTCTCTTGGATGATGGAGAAGATGACGGCTTTTACTAATTATAAATTGGAGAAATGTACTTATTATGTACCTGATTTTATTTTCTCGAATTAGTGATTGTACTGTTTAAAAAAATACTCCCTATTTGTTTAGAATATTTACTATATTATATTATATAATAATATTTGTTATATTTGTATTATATAGTTATACTTATATTATATATATTTATATTTATTATTTTATTTTTTATTTTTCATTATTATTATTATTATTATTATTATTATTATTATTATTATTATTATTATTTTATTTATATATATATATATATATATATATATATATATATATATATATATATATATATATATATATATATATATATATATATATATATATATATATATATATATATTATAATGTCTGATACTGGATGTCAATAAAAACTAAAAAAAAAAAACTAAAAAAAATAAATAAATAAAAATAAATAAATAAAAAAATAAAAATAAAAAAAATAAATACAAATATTATATTAATAAAGGGGGCATGGAAAACATTTTTTTTACTAAAGGTGGTGTGTGAAAACAAATTATGTTAAAAGGGGGCATCACAAAAATGATGTTACGAAACGGGGTGTAAAAAATATGTTACTGGGGGGGCGTGAAAAAAATATGTTACCAAGGGTGGGACATGACAAAAACTATGTTACTAAAAGGGGTGTGAAAAAAAAACATGTTACTAAGGGGGTGTGTGAAAACAATTTATGTTACTAAAGAGGGGCATGAGAAAAATGGTTGCAAAAGGGGGCGTGAAAAAAGGTATGTTGCTAAAGAGGGGCTTTAAAAAATTAAGTTACTAAGGGGGACATGAAAAAAATTATGTTACTAGGAGGGGTGAAAAATGTATGTTACTAAGGAAGTATGACAAAAAAGATGTTACTAAGGGGGCGTGAAAAAAGCTTTACTAAGGTATGTGAAAAAAAATTGTTACTAAGGCGATGTTTGAAAAAAAAACATTTATGAAAAGGGGACACACGCCAAAAAATATTTTACTAAAGAGGGCGTAAATTTTTTTTACTAAGGGGGGGCGTGAAAACAAATGATGTTACTAAAAGGGGGCATGACAGACATTGTTGCAAAAGGGGGGGTGAAAAAAGTATGTTACTAAAGAGGGGCTTTCAAAAATTATGCTACTAAGAGGTGCATGACAAATCTATGTTACTGGGGGGGGGGGGGTGGTGTGAAAAAATTATATTAGTAAGGGAGTATGACAAAAATGATGTTACTAAGGGGGTGTGAAAAAAACGGTACTAAGAAGCTGTGTGAAAAAAAATTGTTACTAAGCCGATGTTTGGAAAAAAAAAATTATGAAAAGGGGACAAGCCAAAAATGTTTTAGTAAAGGGGGCGTAAAATAATTATACTTGGGGGGGGGGGGGGCGTGAAAACAAATGATGTTACTAAAAGGGGGCATGACAAACATTGTTGCAAAAGGGGGTGTGAATAAAGTAAATAACTAAAGAGGGGCTTTAAAAAATTATGCTATTAAGAGAGGCATGAACAAAACTATGTTACCAGGGGGGCGTGAAAAAATTATATTAGTAAGGGAGTAAGACCAAAATTATGTTACTAAAGGGGGCGTGAAAAAACGTCACTAAGAGGGTGTGTGAAAAAAAAAAAATCTTACTAAAATGGGGCATCACAAAAATTATATTACAAAAGAGGGTGTAAAAAATACGTTACTACGGAGGGGGGGGTGGGGGGGGGCGTGAAAAAAATGATGTGTAAAAACAATGTTACTAAAAGGGAGCATGACAAAAATTGTTGCAAAAAGGGGCGTGAAAAAATATGTTGCTAAAGAAGGGCTTTAAAAAATAATGCTACTAAGGGGGGCTTGGAAAAAAAATTCTACTAGGGGGGCGTGAAAAAATGATATGATGAAGGGAGTATGAAAAAAATGATGTTTCTAAAGTGGGCTTGAAATAACGTGTTACTAAGGGGATGTGTGAAAAAAAAATGATGTTACAAAAAGGGGACATGCCAAAAACGATGTGACTAAAGGAGGCGTAAACATTTTTTACTAAGGGGAGGGCGTGAAAAAAAATGATGTTACTAAGGGGGGCATAAAAAAATAGGTTACGGAGGGGGGGGACATGACAAAAACTATGTTACTAAAATGGGCGTGAAAAAACATGTTACTAAGGGTGTGTGTGAAAACAAAGGATGTTACTCAAAGGGGGCATGACAAACATTGTTGCAAAAGGGGGGGTGAAAAAAGTATGTTACTAAAGAGGGGCTTTCAAAAATTATGCTACTAAGAGGTGCATGACAAATCTATGTTACTGGGGGGGCGTGAAAAAATTATATTAGTAAGGGAGTATGACAAAAATTATGTTACTAAAGGGGGCGTGAAAAAAACGTTACTAAGAGGGTGCGTGAAAAATAAGGATGCTACTAAAAGGGGGCATGACAGACATTGTTGCAAAAGGGGGGGTGAAAAAAGTATGTTACTAAAGAGGGGCTTTCAAAAATTATGCTACTAAGAGGTGCATGACAAATCTATGTTACTGGGGGGGGGGGTGTGAAAAAATTATATTAGTAAGGGAGTATGACAAAAATGATGTTACTAAGGGGCTGTGAAAAAAACGGTACTAAGAAGCTGTGTGAAAAAAAATTGTTACTAAGCCGATGTTTGGAAAAAAAAAATTATGAAAAGGGGACAAGCCAAAAATGTTTTAGTAAAGGGGGCGTAAAATAATTATACTTGGGGGGGGGGGGGGGGGGGCGTGAAAACAAATGATGTTACTAAAAGGGGGCATGACAAACATTGTTGCAAAAGGGGGTGTGAATAAAGTAAATAACTAAAGAGGGGCTTTAAAAAATTATGCTACTAAGAGGTGCATGACAAATCTATGTTACTGGGGGGGCGTGAAAAAATTATATTAGTAAGGGAGTATGACAAAAATTATGTTACTAAAGGGGGCGTGAAAAAAACGTTACTAAGAGGGTGCGTGAAAAATAAGGATGCTACTAAAAGGGGGCATCACAAAAATTATATTACAAAAGAGGGTGTAAAAAATATGTTACTACGGAGGAGGGGGGGGCGTGAAAAAAATGATGTTACTAACGGTGTGTGTAAAAACAATGTTACTAAAAGGGGGCATGACAACAATTTTTGCAAAAAGGGGCGTGAAAAAATATGTTGCTAAAGAGGGGCTTTCAAAAATAATGCTACTAAGGGGGGGCGTGAAAAAAAAATTCTATTAGGGGGGCGTGAAAAAATATGTTGCTAAAGAGGGGCTTTCAAAAATAATGCTACTAAGGGGGGCGTGAAAAACAATTCTATTAGGGGGGCGTGAAAAAATTATACAATGAAGGGAGTATGAAAAAAATGATGTTACTAAAGTGGGCTTGAAAAAACGTGTTACTAAGGGGATGTGTGCAAAAAAATGGTGTTACGAAAAGGGGACATGCCAAAAATGATGTTACTAAAGAAGGCGTAAACATTTTTTACTAAGGGGGGGGGGGGGGGGGCGTGAAAAAAAATGTATGTTACTAAGGGGTGCATGAAAAAAATAGGTTACCAAGGGGGGGACATGACAAAAACTATGTTACTAAGGGGGTGTGTGAAAACAAATGATGTTATTAAAAGGGGGCATGACAAACATTGTTGCAAAAGGGGGTGTGAATAAAGTAAATAACTAAAGAGGGGCTTTAAAAAATTATGCTATTAAGAGAGGCATGAACAAAACTATGTTACCAGGGGGGCGTGAAAAAATTATATTAGTAAGGGAGTAAGACCAAAATTATGTTACTAAAGGGGACGTGAAATAACGTCACTAAGAGGGTGTGTGAAAAAAAAAAATCTTACTAAAAGGGGGCATCACAAAAATTATATTACAAAAGAGGATGTAAAAAATACGTTACTACGGAGGGGGGTGGGGGGGTGGGGGGGGGCGGCGTGAAAAAAATGATGTGTAAAAACAATGTTACTAAAAGGGAGCATGACAAAAATTGTTGCAAAAAGGGGCGTGAAAAAATATGTTGCTAAAGAGGGGCTTTCAAAAATAATGCTACTAAGGGGGGCGTGGAAAAAATAATTCTACTAGGGGGGCGTGAAAAAATTATATGATGAAGGGAGTATGAAAAAAATGATGTTACTAAAGTGGGCTTGAAATAACGTGTTACTAAGGGGATGTGTGAAAAAAAAATGATGTTACGAAAAGGGGACATGCCAAAAACGATGTAACTAAAGGAGGCGTAAACATTTTTTACAAAGGGGAGGGCGTGAAAAAAAATGATGTTACTAAGGGGGGCATAAAAAAATAGGTTACGGAGGGGAGGGACATGACAAAAACTACGTTACTAAAAGGGGCGTGAAAAAACATGTTACTAAGGGGGTGTGTGAAAACAAGTGATGTTACTAAAAGGGGGCATGACAAACATTGTTGCAAAAGGGGGTGTGAATAAAGTAAATAACTAAAGAGGGGCTTTAAAAAATTATGCTATTAAGAGAGGCATGAACAAAACTATGTTACCAGGGGGGCGTGAAAAAATTATATTAGTAAGGGAGTAAGACAAAAATTATGTTACTAAAGGGGGCGTGAAAAAAACGTTACTAAGAGGGTGCGTGAAAAATAAGGATGCTACTAAAAGGGGACATCACAAAAATTATATAACAAAAGAGGGTGTAAAAAATACGTTACTACGGAGGAGGGGGGGGGGGCGTGAAAAAAATGATTTTAATAACGGTGTGTGTAAAAACAATGTTACTAAAAGGGGGCATGACAAAAATTGTTGCAAAAAGGGGCGTGAAAAAATATGTTGCTAAAGAGGGGCTTTCAAAAATAATGCTACTAAGGGGGGCGTGAAAAAAAATTATATTAGGGGGGCGTGAAAAAATTATATGATGAAGGGAGTATGAAAAAAATGATGTTACTAAAGTGGGCTTGAAATAACGTGTTACTAAGGGGATGTGTGAAAAAAAAAATGTTACGAAAAGGGGACATGCCAAAAACGATGTTACTAAAGGAGGCGTAAACATTTTTTACTAAGGGGAGGGCGTGAAAAAAAATGATGTTACTAAGGGGGGCATAAAAAAATAGGTTACCAAGGGGGGGACATGACAAAAACTATGTTACTAAAAGGGGCGTGAAAAAACATGTTACTAAGGGGGTGTGTGAAAACAAATGATGTTACTAAAAGGGGGCATGACAAACATTGTTGCAAAAGGGGGGGTGAAAAAAGTATGTTACTAAAGAGGGGCTTTAAAAAATTATGCTATTAAGAGAGGCATGAACAAAACTATGTTACCAGGGGGGCGTGAACAAATTATATTAGTAAGGGAGTAAGACCAAAATTATGTTACTAAAGGGGGCGTGAAAAAAAACGTTACTAAGAGGGTGTGTGAAAAAAAATAATCTTACTAAAAGGGGGCATCACAAAAATTATTTTACAAAAGAGGGTGTAAAAAATACGTTACTACGGAGGGGGGGGGCGTGAAAAAAATTATGTTACTAACGGGGTGTGTAAAAACAATGTTACTAAAAGGGGGCATGACAAAAATTGTTGCAAAAAGGGCCGTGAAAAAATATGTTGCTAAAGAGGGGCTTTCAAAAATAATGCTACTAAGGGGGGCGTGGAAAAAAAATTCTATTAGGGGGGGCGTGAAAAAATTATATAATGAAGGGAGTATGAAAAAAATGATGTTACTAAAGTGGGCTTGAAAAAACGTGTTTCTAAGGGGATGTGTGAAAAAAAATGATGTTACGAAAAGGGGACATGCCAAAAACGATGTGACTAAAGGAGGCGTGAACATTTTTTACTAAGGGGGGGCGTGAATTTTTTTTTATGTTACTAAGGGGTGCATGAAAAATTTAGGTTACCAATGGGGGGACATGACAAAAACTATGTTACTAAAAGGGGCGTGAAAAAACATGTTACTAAGGGGGTGTGTGAAAACAAATGATGTTACTAAAAGGGGGCATGACAAACATTGTTGCAAAAGGGGGTGTGAATAAAGTAAATAACTAAAGAGGGGCTTTAAAAAATTATGCTACTAAGAGAGGCATGAACAAAACTATGTTACCAGGGGGGCGTGAAAAAATTATATTAGTAAGGGAGTAAGACAAAAATTATGTTACTAAAGGGGGCGTGAAAAAAACGTTACTAAGAGGGTGTGTGAAAAAAAAAAATCTTACTAAAAGGGGGCATCACAAAAATTATATTACAAAAGAGGGTGTAAAAAATATGTTACTACGAAGGGGGAGTGGGGGGGGGGGCGTGAAAAAAATGATGTTACTAACTGGGTGTGTAAAAACAATGTTACTAAAAGGGGGCATGACAAAAATTGTTGCAAAAAGGGGCGTGAAAAAATATGTTGCTAAAGAGGGGCTTTCAAAAATAATGCTACTAAGGGGGGCGTAAAAAAAAATTCTATTAGGGGGGCGTGAAAAAAATGATGTTACTAACGGTGTGTGTAAAAACAATGTTACTAAAAGGGGGCATGACAAAAATTGTTGCAAAAAGGGGCGTGAAAAAATATGTTGCTAAAGAAGGGCTTTCAAAAATAATGCTACTAAGGGGGGCGTGAAAAAAAAATTCTATTAGGGAGTCGTGAAAAAATATGTTGCTAAAGAAGGGCTTTCAAAAATAATGCTACTAAGGGGGGCGTGAAAAAAAAATTCTACTAGGGGGGCGTGAAAAAATTATATGATGAAGGGAGTATGAAAAAAATGATGTTACTAAAGTGGGCTTGAAAAAACGTGTTACTAAGGGGATATGTGAAAAAAAATGGTGTTACGAAAAGGGGACATGCCAAAAACGATGTTACTAAAGAAGGCGTAAACAATTTTTACTAAGGGGGGGGGGGGGGGGGAGCGTGAAAAAAAATGTATGTTACTAAGGGGTGCATGAAAAAAATAGGTTACCAAGGGGGTGACATGACAAAAACTATGTTACTAAGGGGGTGTGTGAAAACAAATGATGTTACTAAAAGGGGGCATCACAAAAAGTATGTTGCGAAACAAGGCAGTAAAAAAATATGTTAGCGTGTGTGGGGGGCGGGGGCGGGGGGGCGTGAAAATAGGATGTTGCTAAAGAGGGGCTTTAAAAAATTAAGCTACTAAGGGGGACTTGAAAAAAAATGATGTTACTAGGAGGAGGGGTGAAAAAAGTATGTTACAAAGGGAGTATGACACAAAAGATGTTACTAAAGAGGGCGTGAAAAAAAAAACGTTACTAAGAAGGTGTGCGAAAAAAAATTGTTACTAGGGGGATGTTGGAAAAAAAATAAAATTATGAAAAGGGGACATGGCAAAAATGATGTTTCTTTTTACTAATGGGGGGGTGTAACAATTTTTGACTAAGGGGGGCTTGCATATTTTTTTTTTTTTACCATGACAAAAACTATGTTACTAAAAGGGCCGTGAAAAAAAACATGTTACTAAGGGGGTGTGTGAAAAATTAAGCTACTAAGGGGGACTTGAAAAAAATGATGTTACTAGGAGGGGGGTGAAAAAAGTATGTTATTAAGGGAGTATGACAAAAAAAGATGTTACTAAAGGGGTCGTGAAAAAATGGGACACAGTGTTTTTTTACTAATGGGGGCGTAACACTTTTTCACTAAGGGGGGCTTGAAAAAAACTATGTTACTAAAAGGGGCGTGAAAAAACCATGTTATTAAAAGGGGGTGGGGTGAAAAACAATATGCTACCGGGGGGGGGGGGCATGACAAAAACAATATGTTACCATGACAAGAAGCTGCAGTGTGCTCCCAGCTACCAGCACAAGTCCAAAAAGCGAGCAGAATGGAAGTAAGCGGCGGGTGGGAAGAAGATGATTTGCCGGATGGTAGATGAATAAAACCTCTCACACTTGTGTGACGAAACTAGTTAAGTCGCTGTCACTCAAAGCCGCCAAGGTCTACGGGGCGGCGGAGCGAGGAGCTGGCTAATATGAGAGACGGCGGCGGGAGGGAGAAATGATTGCAAATTGTCTGTCTAATGGCCGCCACCCAGGAAGCCATTTCAGGTGACTTGTTATCCGTCAGAGCTGCCAGGATCCCTCACCTCGCTCTCCTCCTCAGCGGGACACCTCGGCTCACAGCTGCAGGATATCGCCCCTGACCTCGGCTCACAGCTGCATGACCTCGTCTTTTAAGAAATCCACCGTCTCCTCCCGTTCCTCGCCGCGTCCTCCTAGCCGAGGTTCCCGCTCACCGGCTGTTGTTTAGCGCTACTGGAGCAGGAAATGACGACACTTCTACCTTTTGTTGCACATTAGCAGCCAGACTTTGGAGCCCCCCCCCCCCCCATATATATATAACATATTATATGAGAATGTTATGTTATGATTATCTTTAACCGAATCACAGCAGTGCTCAAATTAAAAGCAGCATTCCCTCTCATGTGATATTGCTTTATTAACATTAATGATGTGCACTTTAACAACTAGGCTTACAACTATACCTAATATATAAAGGGGTGGAAAAGTGACTATTACCTGCAGGGCAAACATTAGCTAACCAGAAGGCAATAACAATGTAAACAAAAAAACACCTGCTTAAAAGATCTAATACAAATGTCCCTGAGGAATGTAAGGTGGGAGTACTGTAATTATGCTACCTCAGTAGAAGCATTTAAGTCCCATCTTAAAACTCATTTGTATACTCTAGCCTTTAAATAAATGATAAATGATAAATGGGTTATACTTGTATAGCGCTTTTCGACCTACAAGGTACTCAAAGCGCTTTGACACTATTTCCACATTCACCCATTCACACACACATTCACACACTGATGGCGGGAGCTGCCCTGCAAGGCGCTAACCAGCAGCCATCAGGGGCAAGGGTGAAGTGTCTTGCCCAAGGACACAACGGACGTGACTAGGATGGTAGAAGGAGGGGATTGAACCCCAGTAACCAGCAACCCTCCGATTGCTGGCACGGCCACTCTATCAACTTCGCCAAATAGACCCCTTTTTAGACCAGTTGATCTGCCGTTTCTTTTCTTCTCTCCTCTGCTCCCCTCTTCCTTGGAGGGGGGGGGGGGGGTTGCACAGGTCCGGTGGGCATGGATGAAGTGCTTGCTGTCCAGAGTCGGGACCCCGGGTGGACCGCTAGCCTGTGCATTGGTTGGGGACATCTCTGAGCTGCTGACCCGTCTCCGCTCGGGGACGGTTTCCTGCTGGCCCCACTATGGACTGGACTCTCGCTGATGTGTTGGATCCACTGTGGACTGGACTTTCACAATATTATGTCGGACCCACTCGACATCTATTGCTTTCGGTCTCCCCTAGAGGGGGGAGGGGGGGTTACCCACATATGCGGTCCTCTCCAAGTTTTCTCATAGTCATTCACATCGACGTCCCACTGGGGTGAGTTTTTCCTTGCCCGTATGTGGGCTCTGTACCGAGGATGTCGTTGTGGCTTGTGCAGCCCTTTGAGACACTTGTGATTTAGGGCTATATAAACAAACATTGATTGATTGATTGATAATTACCTAACGTTACATTATTATTTTCCATAACGATTTAGCCCCCTCCACAATATTAACCCGACGTTAAAACAGAACTAGCTATTTATTGATTAGCAATTGCCGAATCATGTAACATTAGCTTAATGCTAAAAAGCCAGGTTACTATCACATTCTGTAACAGACAAATAATTTCACGTAGGCTAACGTTACCTACCTGCTACCTCTGTCTTTTTCTCGTTTCTCCTCTTCTTTTCTCTTTTTTCTTCCCTGGGCACCTGACAGTTTTGGCCGTTTTGACATCTTGTGTTGATTTTTTTTATGTGGTGACGTCCAAAAAGAGTCATGATACGGGAAGGCGGGGGGGGGGGCGTAATGTTGTAACAAATAATATTTCTATTAAATAGGCTTTACTTTGCATTTTAATTAACGTGGGATTATTTTTTGGATTTAGAAGTAATAGTACCAACTTTTTTTTATTTTCTTTTTTTTTTTCTCCAACATTTGTGGCACTGGCGTGGCGCCCCCTGATGGACGGCGCCCTTAGCATTTGCCTATACGGCCTATGCCACGGGACGTTTTCATGAGAGAGACCACGTTGGGCAATATCATTTTTGTACTGGGGGGGGGGGGGGGGGCTTTTGTCTGTCTATGTTGTGTGCCCATTGAAGTGTCAGTTACAAACACCACAATCAGACTTCATGTGAGAGTTTAAGGTCCAACTTCCTTTGAAACCCATCGACGATCATCTTCCCCGTGATTATTTAGTGGCGAGGTGGTTGGCACGGGTGTCTCCCGTGCAGGCCATGGACATCTGTGAGGAACTTGACATTCAGAGCGAGCACACTCGGAGTGGATGTGAATGTGCGGCGCGTCGGGCTCGCAGGCATTAAAAGGAAGCTGTCAAGCTAAGTGCACTCCTCAACCTTTCTGCCGTCACGCTGACATGTTTGCTGACCCGTGAATTGAAGTCTTGTCAAGATCAGCTCACTTTATTGGCCCTGCGCTCGTGGTGGGAGGTATTCTTCTGCATTAAATATAAATATAAATATATATTGTCATGATCTGTGGTCTGGATCATGTTTTTGTTATTTTCTGTTAGATTTAAGACTCCAAGAGTTCCTGTTTTTGTGCACACTTGTTTGTTTTAGTTTCCATGGCGACTTAGGATTTTCACCTGCCTCTTGCGTTCGGGACACAGCTGTTTGTAATCAAGAGACACTATTCAAGCCTGCCTTCGTTGATCACTCGTCCGGGCTTCGTTGTTTGCGTCAAGCCTAGGCTCTGACCCGTGACGTTTCCTGACCTTATTATCCATGCATAAAACAATAAGTAAGAACAGTAGGTTCGAAGTGTGAATATGTTAACAAGGTGATTTTGATTTGTTGTGTAGCTAGTTTAGCCTTCTACTGTAAGACGATAGGGTCACCGTCCTCCGGCAAAATAAATAATGATTTTCCTAAAAACTACTTTTAAATCCTATTTAAACACTTAGGATTTGGGGGGCTCGGCTTGGTTGGGACCCACCATGACCTTGATGTCCCCCAATTTTAATCGCATTATTAGTTCCCACAAGCATACATATCTCACT
>NC_084732.1:5211815-5254829 GCF_033978785.1 Entelurus aequoreus | reverse complement strand
GACTCCATCACCCGAAACATAAAGCTTAGCAAACCAGCCACAATAAAGTGTATCCCCGGGGCCAGAGCACCTGACATTGAAGCTAATCTTAGGGAGCTAACTCGCAACAGGCCTAGTAAACACGTACGACAGGCTAATCGCACCACTAATTATGCGAATATAGTTGTACACGTTGGCTCCAATGACACTAGAATGAGACAGTCAGAGATTACAAAGAGAAACATAGCCAGGACTTGTGATCTCGCCAGAAAGATGTCCAGGCATCGAGTAATTGTCTCTGGCCCCCTGCCTGCGAGAGGCAATGATGAGAGATATAGCAGATTAGTCTCGCTTAACAAGTGGTTGGCTAGCTACTGTAGGACGCAGGGACTAACGTTTATTGATAACTGGCCCTCTTTCTGGGGCAAACCAGGCTTGCTGATGAGAGACGGCCTTCACCCTAACCAGGAAGGCGCCATCATCCTGTCTAGAAACATAGACTACTATTTAAGTCTCACTTGACTGACTACACTAGAGCAAGCCCGGTCACAGGCAATTACAATGTCTGTTAGTCCGGGTGAGGAGTCAGTTAAGCTAGAACTAGCCAGCGCCAGGCTGGATAATCCATGTACGCATAGCAATTCTCTTAGAATAATACACAATTCACATAATGTTTTTTCTGTTGTGTCTGTGTCAGAGGTGGACATGCATTCTACTGAGGTGGCAAATTATGATATGTCCAGTCTATTGCAGCACCAAGCAAACAATCGGAAAATTCCCGTCATATCAATTCCTAGATATGGTCGAAACTATTTAAAGTGCACTACGCATAATAAACGCAACATTGTTAATATTGCCACTACGGATAATCTTAACAAAAACTCGTCAAAACAGCCCAATACCTATAATATGGGCTTTTTAAACATAAGATCATTGTCTCCCATGGCGTTATTGGTTAATGAGGTCATTAGAGACAACAATCTTAACGTCATTGGTCTTAGCGAAACCTGGCTCAAACCGGACGAATTTTTTGCGCTCAATGAGGCATCTCCTCCTAACTATACGAATGCGCATGTTGCCCGCCCTCTTAAAAGGGGAGGGGGTGTCGCACTAATATACAATGAAAATTTCAACCTTACCCCTAACCTAAATAATAAATATAAATCTTTGAGGTGCTTACTATGAGGTCTGTCACACCGCTACCTCTCGACCTGGCTGTTATCTACCGCCCCCCTGGGCCCTATTCGGACTTTATCAGTGAATTCTCAGAGTTCGTTGCTGATCTAGTGACGCACGCCGACAATATAATCATAATGGGGGACTTTAATATCCATATGAATACCCCATCGGACCCTCAGTGCGTGGCGCTCCAAACCATAATTGATAGCTGTGGTCTTACACAAATAATACATGAACCCACGCATCGCAACGGTAATACAATAGATCTAGTGCTTGTCAGGGGTGTCACCACCTCCAAAGTTATGATACTTCCATATACTAAAGTAATGTCCGATCATTACCTTATAAAATTTGAAGTTTTGACTCTTTGTCAACAAGCTAATAATAATAATAACTGCTATAGCGGCCGCAACATTAATGCTGCCACAACGATGACTCTTGCTGACCTACTGCCTTCGGTAATAGCACCATTCCCAAATTATGTCGGCTCTATTGATAAACTCACTAACAACTTTGACGATGCCTTGCGCGAAATTATTGATATTGTAGCACCGCTAAAGCAAAAAAGGGCCCCTAAAAGGCGCACCCCATGGTTTACAGAAGAAATTAGAGCTCATAAATTATCATGTAGAAAACTGGAACGCAAATGGCGCGCGACTAAACTTGAGGTTTTCCATCAAGCATGGAGTGATAGTTTAATAACTTATAAACGCATGCTTACCTTAGCTAAAGCTAAATACTACTCAAATCTCATCCGCCTCAACAAAAACGATCCTAAATTTCTGTTTAGTACAGTAGCATCGCTAACCCAACAAGGGACTCCTCCCAGTAGCTCCACCCACTCGGCAGATGATTTTATGAATTTCTTTAATAAGAAAATTGAACTCATTAGAAAGGAGATTAAAGACAACGCATCCCAGCTACAACTGGGCTCTATTAACACAAATACGACTGTATATACGACGGACACTGCCCTCCAAAATAGTCTCTCTATTTTTGATGAAATAACATTAGAGGAATTATTACAGCGTGTAAGTGGGATAAAACAAACAACATGTTTACTTGACCCACTTCCTGGGAAACTTATCAAGGAACTGTTTGTATTATTAGGTCCATCAGTGTTAAATATTATAAACTTATCACTTTCCTCCGGCACTGTTCCCCTAGCATTCAAAAAAGCGGTTATTCATCCTCTGCTCAAAAGACCTAACCTCGATCCTGACCTCATGGTAAACTACCGACCGGTCTCCCACCTTCCGTTTATTTCCAAAATTCTCGAAAAAACTGTTGCACAGCAGCTAAATGAACACTTAGTGACTAACAATCTCTGTGAACCTTTTCAATCCGGTTTCAGGGCAAATCACTCTACGGAGACAGCCCTCGCAAAAATGACTAATGATCTATTGCTAACGATGGATTCTGATGCGTCATCTATGTTGCTGCTTCTTGATCTTAGCGCCGCTTTCGATACTGTTGATCATAATATTTTATTAGAGCGTATCAAAACACGTATTGGTATGTCAGACTTAGCCTTGTCTTGGTTTAACTCTTATCTTACTGACAGGATGCAGTGCGTCTCCCATAACAATGTGACCTCGGACTATGTCAAGGTAACGTGCGGAGTTCCCCAGGGTTCGGTTCTTGGCCCTGCACTCTTTAGTATTTACATGCTGCCGCTAGGTGACATTATACGCAAATACGGTGTTAGCTTTCACTGTTATGCTGATGACACTCAACTCTACATGCCCCTAAAGCTGACCAACACGCCGGACTGTAGTCAGCTGGAGGCGTGTCTTAATGAAATTAAACAATGGATGTCCGCTAACTTTTTGAAACTCAACGCTAAGAAAACGGAAATGCTGATTATCGGTCCTGCTAGACACCAACATCTATTTAATAATACCACCTTAACATTTGACAACCAAACAATTAAACAAGGAGACTCGGTAAAGAATCTGGGTATTATCTTCGACCCAACTCTCTCGTTTGAGTCACACATTAAGAGTGTTACTAAAACGGCCTTCTTTCATCTCCGTAATATCGCTAAAATTCGTTCCATCTTGTCCACTAGCGACGCTGAGATCATTATTCATGCGTTCGTTACGTCTCGTCTCGATTACTGTAACGTATTATTTTCGGGCCTCCCTATGTCTAGCATTAAAAGATTACAGTTGGTACAAAATCCGGCTGCAAGGCTTTTGACAAAAACAAGAAAGTTTGATCATATTACGCCTATACTGGCTCACTTGCACTGGCTTCCTGTGCACTTAAGATGCGACTTTAAGGTTTTACTACTTACGTATAAAATATTACACGGTTTAGCTCCAGCCTATCTCGCCGATTGTATTGTACCATATGTCCCGACAAGAAATCTGCGTTCAAAGAACTCCGGCTTATTAGTGATTCCCAGAGCCAAAAAAAAGTCTGCGGGCTATAGAGCGTTTTCTATTCGGGCTCCAGTACTCTGGAATGCCCTCCCGGTAACAGTTAGAGATGCTACCTCAGTAGAAGCATTTAAGTCCCATCTTAAAACTCATTTGTATAATCTAGCCTTTAAATAGACCCCCCCTTTTTTAGACCAGTTGATCTGCCGTTTCTTTTCTTCTCTCCTCTTCTCCCCTGTCCCTTGCGAGGGGGAGTTGCATAGGTCCGGTGGCCATGGATGAAGTGCTGGCTGTCCAGAGCCGGGACCCCGGGTGGACCACTAGCCTGTGCATCGGTTGGGGACATCTCTGCGCTGCTGACCCGTCTCCGCTCGGGATGGTTTCCTGTTGGCCCCGCTGTGGACTGGACTCCCGCTGATGTGTTGGATCCACTGTGGACTGGACTTTCACAATGTTATGTCAGACCCACTCGACATCCGTTGCTTTCGGTCTCCCCTAGAGGGGGGGGGTTACCCACATATGCGGTCCTCTCCAAGGTTTCTCATAGTCATTCACCGACGTCCCACTGGGGTGAGTTTTTCCTTGCCCGTATGTGGGCTCTGTACCGAGGATGTCGTTGTGGCTTGTACAGCCCTTTGAGACACTTGTGATTTAGGGCTATATAAATAAACATTGATTGATTGATTGATTGAGTACAAAACAGCGCCAGGGCGGCGGTTAGGCTACGTCTCATGAGTTGGCGTAAGCTAGCCAATGATGTGTCATGTGCAGCTCACGTGACCACGGCGTCTCCTTTGCTGGAAAAATTTGAAAAATGGCGCAGGAAAACACTACCGATAGTTTAGCGGAGAAACATCTTGAGGTTATTGCTTCAATGGAGAAAAGTGTACGACCTAAGTCGTCAAAAGTGTGGGAACACTTCACTTTAAAGACTTCAAAGAAGAGCGTTTCCTGCAAAATGGCACGGAAGTACAACATTGCTTCAGAAGCACCTGAAGAAGAAACATGTTGGAGCCATGGATGAAGGGAGGAACTCACAGTACGTAACTTTTTAAATCCATAGTGGCAACAAGCATTCATGGGTTCAGCTTTTTTGTGAGTAACGTTAAAGTCATGCCTTTGTTGCAACGCGGGGCTGATAATGTGTCTCCGGCACATTTGACTCCGTTTTGAGAGAGAAAACGCACGGTTACCAATTTGGAAATAAACGTAACGGACATAAATATCTCAGGTTGGTTTCATAATGGATCAATGTAGCCGGGCTGATAAAGCTATGTAAATATATTTAGATTTGAGTGACGCTTTAGTATAACTAAACGTTATGAAGGTGCTGGAATATTTCATGCTATTATTCAGAGGCAGCCTAAAATGAATCCTTTATTATTCACAACAGAAACGTGTACAAGATTCAGTTCTGATCTGAGGAGTTACATTTCTGTGTTATTGTTGGTGTATGCTGCACCCCCAATGTCCACAACATGGTGCCAGTATGCTGTTTTTTTTCAATAAAATACTGGAAAGGATAGAAATGTAGTTTGTCTCTTTTATCCGATTATTAATCGATTAATCGAAGTAATAGTCGACAGATTAATCGATTATCAAATTAATCGTTAGTTGCAGCCCTAATATATATATATATATATATATATATATATATATATATATATATATATATATATATATATATATATATATATATATATGTATGTGTGGGAAAAAATCACAAGACTATTTCATCTCTACAGGCCTGTTTCATGAGGGTTTCCTCAATCATCAGGAGATTTTAAACTAGTCTTAACTTTAAAGAAATACACTCTATACATTGCTAATGTGATAAATGACTATTCTAGCTGAAAATGTCTGTTTTTTGGTGCGATATCTACATAGGTGTATAGAGTCCCATTTCCAGCAACAATCACTCCAGTGTTCTAATGGTACAATGTGTTTGCTCATTGGCTCAGAAGGCTAATTGATGATTAGAAAACCCTTGTGCAATCATGTTCACACATCTGAAAACACTTTAGCTCGTTACAGAAGCTACAAAACTGACCTTCCTTTGAGCAGATTGAGTTTCTGGAGCATCACATTTGTGGGGTCAATTAAACGCTCAAAATGGCCAGAAAAAGAGAACTTTCATCTGAAACTCGACAGTCTATTCTTGTTCTTAGAAATGAAGGCTATTCCACAAAATTGTTTGGGTGACCCCAAACTTTTGAACGGTAGTATATATATATATATATATATATATATATATATATATATATATATATATATATATATATATATATATATATATATATATATATATATATATATATATATATATATATATATATATATATATATATATATATATATACACATTAATTATTTTTTAACACTTTTATGAGTGTCTGAGTGGGCCGTTTTTGGACCCAAAAATCTTTTAGTGTGAATTACATTTTACATTTTTTAAAACCTGTAATTTTTTGTGTTTTTTGTTTTGCCATAAAAACAGGGTTTTCTTTTACCAAAAGGGCATACAACATAAAACAATAAAATAAATATAAGTTCATCAAGAGATATACTTGAATTTCAGTGAATTACAGCTATATATATATATATATATATATATATATATATATATATATATATATATATATATATATATATATATATATATATATATATATATATATATATATATATATATATATATATATATATATATATATATATATATATATATATATATATATATATATATATATATATATATATATCCCTAATTCTGAGGTCTCAAGGTTGGCAAGTATGTCCCCGATGACGGGGTGAATTTGCTTCTCTATCCAAACTTTTTTTTTTGTCCGAACCCTGTTTAAGAACCAATTGAGTTTGTAAATCAAGGCGACGTTATCGGGTGCCAGGTCCACAATGGCCCTCTTTCTTCCCCGCAGCCAGACACGGAATAAAGCGCTTTTTAGTGTGTTATTCGCCGCTCTAACACGGCATAATACGTCGAAATCAAGGCTGCCCGAGCGCGCGCCTTATCCTTTCTTTGCCAGCCGTACACATGCTCCTCAGCCCGAGCGAGGAAAGTGGAGCAGGTTTTGTTGATGACTTAAGGGATGGAAAGCACACCGGGGCTTCCTAATGCACCTCGTATTTAAATAATCCCCGGGTCTCCTCTCTCCTTCTGATGCCTTTGTTCACTTTGAAAAGTTATCGCCGTACAGCCTGTACTGTCGGCGGGGGGGGGGGGGGGGGGGAGGAGAGACAGGAAGAAAAAGCAGAGAGACGTGAAATCACACCGCCATATAACTTCTTTCTCTTTTTTTTTATACCCTTACATCACAATCGGTGTTGGAAATCTTATCTCGGTTCTTTCTTTTCCGGGCTCTCGCAAGGAATCTGGGAATAATCAGCCATGCTTATCTGTCCGCAGGAGCGAAAGGGAGGGCTATAATGAAGCGCACTTACCCACACTGAAGGGCTTAATAATTCAATGTGCTGCTTTTTGCAGGGAACTGCTATCACATTACAATAATAATAAAAAAAAAAGGGGCTCAAAAGCTAGTAGCGCTAAAGAGAGGAATACTTCACACGCTTAGGTGTGCATGAACACACACACACACACACACACACACACACACACACGTTAGGAATATTCTCTTCAAGTCCTCGTCCACTGTGGGCAAAAAAAAAACCTCCCTGCCAATCCCTGATAGCGAGCAAGTGGCGTTACGCATAATCGCACAAAAATTGGTCGCCCGGGCAAGCGGGGGGGGGGGGGGGGGGGCGCCCAGGGGCTTGGGCCACTGTGACAAAACTGCAGGTTTTGAGTCCGTTTTTTCGGACGAAAAAATGAACAATTTTCCAGGTGTCGCGAAATGTCCAAGCGAGAAACCCCCCGTTTTGGTTTTTGAGCGACATGAGCACACTCTTGCCCTGGATTCTTGCCTAAGGGGGCGCTCTTCCTGGCCGTGTAAGCCCCCGCCCCATGTTAAAAAAGATAATGTTAGGTTACAAAAGCAGTCTGCATTTCATTTTCAGTATTATGCCGTAAACTACGGACTGTAAGCCCCTATGCTTTGAACCCGGTGGCTTATAAAATGGTGCGGCTAGTTCGGGGATTTTTCTTCAATGGCGGCCATAAAGTAAATAGTTTTCATTGAACTCGGGGTGTAACGGTACGTGTATTTGTATTGAACCGTTTCGGTACGGGGGTTTCGGTTCGGTTCGGAGGTGTAACGAACAAGTACACATGCTATCAGCGACCGGGCTAGGACAACATGTAAAAGCCAGAGCTGGAAGACCCTCCTGCCTCGTTAAGATCTCCCGTTTGGGAACACTTTGGCTGCGCGATACAACAATGGAGGACGGAGGTTTGCCGACATTGTTCAGCAGCTGCTTCTGACAACACGTCAAACAAGTGTTGCACCTTTCCTGCTTCCGGCTCCCAGACCGTAATCGAGGAGCGCAGGGGAGACACTCCTCCGGGGTCGATGTATTCTCGGGAAAATGAACAATTTTCCAGGTGTCGCGAAATGTCCGAGCGAGAAACCCCCCGTTTTGGTTTTTGAGCGACATGAGCACACTCTTGCCGTGGATTCTTGCCTAAGGGGGCGCTCTTCCTGGTCGTGTAAGCCCCGCCCCATGTTAAAAAAGATAACGTTAGGTTACAAAAGCAGTGTGTATTTCATTTTCAGTATTATGCCGTAAACTCCGGACTGTAAGCCCCTACTTTTTTCCTATGCTTTGAACCTTATAAGCTTATAAAACGGTGCGGCTAGTTCGGGGATTTTTCTTCAATGGCGGCCATAAAGTAAATAGTTTTCATTGAACTAGGGGTGTAACGGTACGTGTATTTGTATTGAAACGTTTCGGTACGGGGGTTTCGGTTCGGTTCGGAGGTGTAACGAACAAGTACACATGCTATCAGCGACCGGGCTAGGACAACATGTAAAAGCCAGAGCTGGAAGACCCTCCTGCCTCGTTAAGATCTCCCGTTTGGGAACACTTTGGCTGCGCGATACAACAATGGAGGACGGAGGTTTGCCGACATTGTTCAGCAGCTGCTTCTGACAACACGTCAAACAAGTGTTGCACCTTTCCTGCTTCCGGCTCCCAGACCGTAATCGAGGAGCGCAGGGGAGACACTCCTCCAGGGCCGATGCATTCTCGGGAAAATGAACAATTTTCCAGGTGTCGCAAATTGTCCGAGCGCGAAACCCCCCGTTTTGGTTTTTGAGCGACATGAGCACACTCTTGCCGTGGATTCTTGCCTAAGGGGGCGCTCTTCCTGGCCGTGTAAGCCCCGCCCCATGTTAAAAAAGATAATGCTAGGTTACAAAAGCAGTCTGTATTTCATTCTCAGTATTATGCCGTAAACTCCGGACTGTAAGCCCCTATGCTTTGAACCCGGCGGCTTATAAAACGGCGCGGCTAGTTCTGGGGATTTTTCTTCATTGGCGGCCACAAAGTAAATAGTTCTCATTGAACACATGCAAAGACACTTAAATGGCGCCATCATCAAGAAATCTGCGTTCAAAGAACTCCGGCTTATTAGTGATTCCCAGAGCCAAAAAAAAGTCTGCGGGCTATAGAGCGTTTTCTATTCGGGCTCCAGTACTCTGGAATGCCCTCCCGGTAACAGTTAGAGATGCTACCTCAGTAGAAGCATTTAAGTCCCATCTTAAAACTCATTTGTATAATCTAGCCTTTAAATAGACCCCCCTTTTTTAGACCAGTTGATCTGCCGTTTCTTTTCTTCTCTCCTCTTCTCCCCTGTCCCTTGCGAGGGGGAGTTGCATAGGTCCGGTGGCCATGGATGAAGTGCTGGCTGTCCAGAGCCGGGACCCCGGGTGGACCACTAGCCTGTGCATCGGTTGGGGACATCTCTGCGCTGCTGACCCGTCTCCGCTCGGGATGGTTTCCTGTTGGCCCCGCTGTGGACTGGACTCCCGCTGATGTGTTGGATCCACTGTGGACTGGACTTTCACAATGTTATGTCAGACCCACTCGACATCCGTTGCTTTCGGTCTCCCCTAGAGGGGGGGGGGGGTTACCCACATATGCGGTCCTCTCCAAGGTTTCTCATAGTCATTCACCGACGTCCCACTGGGGTGAGTTTTTCCTTGCCCGTATGTGGGCTCTGTACCGAGGATGTCGTTGTGGCTTGTACAGCCCTTTGAGACACTTGTGATTTAGGGCTATATAAATAAACATTGATTGATCTTTTGGACGAGTTCGCTCACTGCAGTAATCCTGCTGTTTGAAGCTGTGGAGAATGCATATATAATACCGTATTTCCTTGAATTGCCGCCGGGAATATAGTATTCGCCTGCCTAGAATTACAGCCGGGTCAAACTCGTTTCGCAAAATAATTAGCGCATGCTTGGCACTTCCGCCGGGTCAAATATGAGTCATTAAATAACTTCCTCCTCCTGGTGGTAGAGGGCGCTAGTGATCCTTCTTGCGACTGCTGGTACTGCAGAAGACCGGTGCTGCAGAAGAAGACAACAGGCAGCAAGAGTGAGGAGCCATTGTTTGCTTGCACTTTTACCATGGAGGATTACATATCTAAAATTTTTAAAAAAATTCTAAACTGGACTTTCAATCGAAGCAGGAGGTAATACTTAAAGGAAGATCTCCATCGAGACAGAGAGACTTTTAAAACTGAAGAAAGATAAGGAAGACTTCTATAGGAGCTGCGCATGGACTCATTTATACCTAAAGGTAAGACCATAATAACGTTTTTTTTAATTAAATGTGCTTTTCATGATAAGGTAAGCGCCGGAGTGAGAAGAGGTTTTAGAATAATTAACGCATGCTTGCCAATCCCGCATGCTTTTGGTAAACGCAGGAGTGAGAAGAGGTTTTAAATTAATTAGCGCCCCTGCGGCTATTCAAGGAAATACGGTAATAATAATAATAATATATTTTATTTGTAAAAAGCACTTTACGTTGAGCAAACAACCTCAAAGTGCCACAGTGTGTTAAAAAAAAAAAAAGAAAAAGAAAATAGTAATAATAATAATTATAATAATAATAATAAAAGATAATAAAAATAGGGCAGCACGGTGGTACAGGGGTTAGTGCATGTACCTCACAATACGAAGGTCGTGAGTTCAATCCCGGGCTCGGGATCTTTCTGTGTGGAGTTTGCATGTTCTCCCCGTGACTGCGTGGGTTCCCTCCGGGTACTCCGGCTTCCTCCCACCTCCAAAAACATGCACCTGGGGATAGGTTGATTGGCAACACTAAATTGGCCCTAGTGTGTGAATGTGAGTGTGAATGTTGTCTGTCTGTCTGTGTTGGCCCTGCGATGAGGTGGCGACTTGTCCAGGGTGTACCCCGCCTTCCGCCCGAATGCAGCTGAGATAGGCTCCAGCACCCCCCGCGACCCCAAAAAGGGACAAGCGGTAGAAAATGGATGGATGGATGGATAATAAAAATAAATAAAATATAAAACTAGAAACAGCCCAATAGCTAGAACCAGCATGCATGTCTATAAAAATCTATAAAAAGGCTTTTTTTTTTAAATATGTCTTTTTAAGCCTTTTTAAAAGCATCCACAGTCGGAGGTGCCCTCAGGTGGTCAGGGAGAGCGTTCCACAGACTGGGAGCAGCGGAGCAGAAAGCCCGGTCTCCCATAGTTCGTAGCTTTGTCCTTGGAGGTTGGAGGAGGTTAGCCTGTTTGGAGCGGAGGTGTCGTGTGGAGGATTTGGGGGTGAGCAGTTCTTTAAGGTAGACGGGGGCATTTCCATGGAGGCACTGGTGAGTTAGTAAGGAGAGTTTGAATTCAATCCTGAGTGGAACAGGAAGCCAGTGAAGGGATTTGGGAGTTATATATGTTTAAGAGTTCTGCCTTTATTCATAGTCATGTTTAAAGCAGCTAGTGTTTTCCCATTTGTACTCTTTCTATTTTTTCATTTTATGTCCGCAAGTAAACTGTGTGTGTTACCTTGAAGGCTTGCAATGTAGGAGTTGGAGTACTCCCTTATATCTTATCTGTAGTATAACTATAACAAGGAGCCTGCATTCCTTTCTGGAGAGGGTGGGGGCTTTCTTCGTATGCAAGAAGTTGTCTCTTCCGTTTGAATGTTAGACCATCCCGAGATGACGGTATGACTGTATTGATGTGGGCTGGTCTCCTGAAGCTTCAGTAGAACTTTATAATATCCCTATTCTGTCTTGATGGTCCTTCTTACTCTGCATATATGTCATCTGAAAGAACTTGGGATTGACCAGTGACTTTAATTCCCTGGGAGGAAAGGCTGGTCAGACGCAACAAAGCTTTGAACTGGAAGTAGAAGTGCCGTTCTGTCTTCAAGCCGTCCATAGCGTTTTTACTCGAAGGAATTCTTCATTTATCACCCCAAGCAACGTTTGTTAAGTTTTACAATATAAGTAAAACTATTCTTACTTACTAAACCGTCCCATATGTGATGTCTGTAGGAGTGTTTTCATGCATATGTGTACATGCTAATGTAATGAAGCCAGCATTGTTAGCATTAGCTAATATGCTAACACGTTTACGAGCGTTTGTGTTACTATTATTAACTTACAACAGCCTTCTTTTGCATCGTTTCAAGTTCGTAAATTCCTCGGTAACTTCACCAAAACATCATCGTGGAGTTATTGAGTCTGTTTAGCTGTTGGTGCCCTGCACGACCGGCGAAATTCGGTAAGTCTAAAAAAAAAAAAGTACCGGATGTTGTACCAATTGCTTATGACGCGAGTTCCAAAACATCTTTTCACCTGTTTTCTGCGCACAGAAAAATGAGGTTTGCCGTGTGACAAACGCAACCCCATCTTTCGGACTGCACGTACACTATATTGCCAAAAGTATTTGGCCACCTGCCTTTACTCACATATGAACTTGAAGTGCCATCCATCCATCTTCTTCCGCTTATCCGAGGTCGGGTAGCGGGGGCAGCAGCCTAAGCAGGGAAACCCAGACTTCCCTCTCCCCAGCCACTTCGTCCAGCTCTTCCCGGGGGATCCCGAGGCGTTCCCAGGCCAGCCGGGAGACATAGTCTTCCCAACATGTCCTGGGTCTTCCCCGTGGCCTCCTACCGGTCGGACGTGCCCTAAACACCTCCCTAGGGAGGCGTTCGGGTGGCATCCTGACCAGATGCCCGAACCACCTCAACTGGCTCCTCTCGATGTGGAGGAGCAGCGGCTTTACTTTGAGCTCCCCCCGGATGACAGAGCTTCTCACCCTATCTCTAAGGGAGAGCCCCGCCACCCGGCGGAGGAATCTCATTTCGGCCGCTTGTACCCGTGATCTTGTCCTTTCGGTCATAACCCAAAGCTCATGACCATAGGTGAGGATGAGAACGTAGATCGACCGGTAAATTGAGAGCTTTGCCTTCCGGCTCAGCTCCTTCTTCACCACAACGGATCGATACAGCGTCTGCATTACTGAAAACGCTGCACCGATCCGCCTGTCGATCTCACGATCCACTGTTCCCTCACTCGTGAACAAGACTCCGAGGTACTTCACCTCCTCCACTCGGGGCAGGGTCTCCTCCGCAACCCGGAGATGGCACCCCACCCTTTTCCGGGCGAGAACCATGGACTCTGGACTTGGAGGTGCTGATTCTCATCCCAGTCGCTTCACACTCGGCTGCGAACCGATCCAGCGAGAGCTGAAGATCCTGGCCAGATGAAGCCATCAGGACCACATCATCTGCAAAGAGCAGAGACCTAATCCTGCAGCCACCAAACCAGATCCCCTCAACGCCTTGACTGCGCCTTGAAGTGCTTGGCAACTTGAAGTGCCATCCCATGGAATTGTCCAAAATGTTTTGGTATCCTGGTGCATTCAAAGTTCCTTTCACTGGAACTAAGGGGCCAAGCCCAACTCCTGAAAAACCAACCCCACACCATAATTATCCTGGCAATCTCCAAACCCAGACTGGTCCATCAGATTGCCAGATGTAAAAGCGTGACTCATTAGTCCAGAGAAGGCGTCTCCACTGCTCTAGAGTCCAGTGGAGACGTGCTCTACCCCACTGCATCCCACACTTTGCATTGGACTTGGTGATGTATGGCTTAGATCCCATTCCCATTCCATGAAGCTCTCTGCGTACTGTGCGTGGGCTAATTGGAAGGTCACATGAAGTTTAGAGCTCTATAGCAACTGACTGTGCAGAAAGTCTCTGCACTATGCGCTTCAGCATCTGTTGACCCCTCTCTGTCAGTTTACGTGGCCTACCACTTGGTGGCAGACTTGCTGTTGTTCCCAAACTCTTCACTTTTCTTATAATAAAGTTGACTTTGGAATATTTAGGAGCGAGGAAATTTCCCGACTGCACAGGTGGCATCCTATGACAGTTTCACTAATGTTTATAGAAACAGTCTCCATGCCTAAGTGCTTGATTTTATACACCGGGCCAAGTGATTAGGACACCTGATTCTCATCATTTGGATGGGTGGCCAAATACTTTTGGCAAAATAGTGTATATCCACATACGAAAGAGGCCTGGGTCAAAATGAAGAAAGTATCCATGTCAAGTTTGGCAAACAAATCAGAATTCACCTGCAGTATAAACGGTCTCAAAAACCGTAACAAGGTAACTTTTAACACGGAAAAAGTGATCGCTGTAGTTGACGGAAGTAGCGCTCCTTGCCAGCAGGGTTAGCCACCTCATACCAGCAGTTTTTCACTATTTCAGGCATGTGATTTGACCACAATGAAAAAGACTGAAAAAACTTCCGGGTGTCTGGGGGACGAAGGCCCCCAGCCAGGTCCTGGTTTTTGTGTGTGAACCCACACCAAAAAAGAATGAAAAACACATTTCTGGAGAACATCTGCACTGTAACACAACATAAACACAACACAACCAATACCCAGAATCCCATGCAGCCCTAACTCTTCCGGTCTAGATTATACACCCCCGCTACCACAACCCCCCCACACATCAACCCCCCCCCCCCCCCCCCCCTCCTTGCGTTGGTTGAGCGGAAGAGTTAGTGCTGCATGGGATTCTGGGTATTGGTACCGTCAATGAATCACTGTGTATGGTTCAGTCCCAACAGTATTTAGTCACTAATATTTACATCTTGTGTTCATTTCACATCCACAGGTGTCACATCGATCAGTGTTATTATCTACAGTTTATTTACAGTATTACCACATTACTTCAGTTCATGTCATGTAATGTAAACATTTCATTCTTTTCGCCAAACATAGGATATACATTTATGAAAATAATTAAACATGCTTAGTATTGTTTACTCATATTTGAAAATAGGAAATAATAATAATGTGAGGACACTGACATATTGCATGAAACAAGTGTGAAAATATTTACCTTCAAGATTGTTACACCACTGACAATAGTTTCAACAGACTACATAAGAACTTAATATTACAAAATAGTATTATACGCAAATTTATTTCAAATAAATTGTTAACTGGAATCTTTGAATTTCTGTAATTTCATAATATATTTTCACGTGGCTTTTTATTTTTAGAAAAACCCATTTATATTTCGCTAAGCAATAATTGGTTAATATTTAAAACAAACATGCGTATTTCGCAAGCAAATATTTTTTAGCTTACCTCATTATTAACAACCCTGTCTGCAACTGAAGTGGGTGGATCTTTCCTCTCCATGTCTACGGCAGTTGTCGATGTAAACAAAGGATGAAGTCCGTAAGGTTTGCTCACTTTCGGTTGACATCCAAAAGTACCAGCTAGTGAAAAGTTTGTTTTCCTTGCTTCAAGTTGTTTCATATGTTTTTGGCGTTGCGCATGTACTTCCAAAGCCTTGAAACCTCGTGATCCATAGTCGATGCACAAAACCTTTCCGGGATGATCGATTTTCCGAATAAAATCACCGAACAAAGTCGTAGCTTTCTTCTTCCCAACAGTATCAGTGATTTCCCTTTCCATCCAGTCCCATCGAAACTTATTTTTGACATGTTTATCAATTTCTTTTACTCGTAAAGCGTCCTTTCTCTCGAGAACCGACATCGTTTACATATGGAAAATGGCCGTAATAACCATTATGAATGATGACGTCATCATTCATAACAGATGTCCTGATTGGTCACAAGGAACATATCGACCAATCAACTACGGCGTAATATAAACTACGTCTCGAATCTTGATTTAGGGTCGGAAAAAAACCGGAAAAACGGGAGATAATTTCTTTTTTTTTTCCCGAGATTAAAAAAGACGGAATTCCGACTTTAGACGGAAAAATCACATGCCTGCTATTTAGAACGCACATAAAAAGGAAAGACGGGTGTTCTTGTCTCACATAAAGATTATGAATGATGGGCAAAATTTGACCTAATGTCCACAATCATTATGAGAGACATGACAACAGATTTTTTTTTTATCATGCATTCTAACTAGAGATGTCCGATAGAGATGTCCGATAATATCGGTCTGCCGATATTATCGGCCGATAAATGCGTTAAATTGTAATATCGGAAATTATCGGTATCGTTTTTTTTTAATTATCAGTATCGTTTTTTTTTTTTGTTTGTTTTTTTTATTAAATCCACATAAAATACACAAGATACACTTACAATTAGTGCACCAACCCAAAAAACCTCCCTCCCCCATTTACACTCATTCACACAAAAGGGTTGTTTCTTTCTGTTATTAATATTCTGGTTCCTACATTATATATCAATATATATCAATACAGTTTGCAAGGGATACAGTCCGTAAGCACACATGATTGTGCGTGCTGCTGGTCCACTAATAGTACTAACCTTTAACAGTTAATTTTGCAAATTTTCATTAATTACTAGTTTCTATGTAACAGTTTTTATATTGTTTTACTTTCTTTTTTATTCAAGAAAATGTTTTTAATTTATTTATCTTATTTTATTTGATTCATTTTTTTAAAAAGTACCTTATCTTCACCATACCTGGTTGTCCAAATTAGGCATAATAATGTGTTAATTCCACGACTGTATATATCGGTTGATATCGGTATCGGTTGATATCGGTATCGGTAATTAAAGAGTTGGACAATATCGGCATATCGGATATCGGCAAAAAGCCATTATCGGACATCCCTAGTAACAGCTTTAATATATTTATATATTGCTTAAAAAAACAGATTTTGTTTAAAAAGGTCTACCCAAACTTTTAATAAAGTCAAATACAAATAAGTAGAAGTATACAACACTTCTCTAATATGAAGTAAATATGTACCGCAGATATAGATCATCTACATCCACAATATTATTTGTCTGAGTGGCTGGACAAAACAGATTTATTTAAAAAAAAATCATCTAGATTTTTTTTTAATGGATTAAGAATCCACAAGTAGGAATGGAAAGTCCGTTTTTTTGACAGCCCTATAAATAATGCCTCTCACCTGGACTGTAGAAGGCTGAGTAGGTATTCCGACGAGTTGGTACACTTTCACAGTCAATTTAGACCCAGAAATGGCAAGACCGACGCTTGGTTCCACCCATCTTTTCTTTACGAGGATTACGAGTCATTCTTCACCTAAAAGGGAAAATGTGAACATCCTAGCAAACATTGTACAGTAAGTGATGTTTTATTATGTTTGTCGGCTCTCATGAAGTCTGCAGTGAGGAATAATCAGTGATGTTGTTGGAAAAAGAGCCAACACCGTGATGTTTTTAATGTATGCTTAAAATGATTAAAATAGGTAAATATTAAATGTTACTACATTACATATATACTTACATCATGTATATATTACATGTTATTATGAATGTTACTACACTACTTATATACAAGTTACATCATGTATATATTACAAGGTATTATAGGTGTTACTGCATTACACATATACTTACATAATGTATATATTACATGTTATTATGAATGTTACTACATGACATATATACTTACATCATGTATATATTACATGTTATTATGAACGTTACTGCATTACATATATACTTACATCATGTATATATTACATGTTACTATGAATGTTACTACATGACATATATACTTACATCATGTATATATTACCGTATTTTCCGCACCATAAGCCGCCCCTAAAAACCACAATTTTTCTCAAAAGCAGACAGTGCGGCTAATAACCCGGTGCGCCTTATATATGGATTAATATTCATATTTATTTTCATAAAGTTTAGGTCTCGCAACTACGGTAAACAGCCGCCATCTTTTTTCCCCGTAAAAGAGGAAGCGCTTCTTCTTCTACGGTAAGCAACCGCCCCCATAGAAGTGGAAGCGCTTCTTCTTCTACTGTAAGCAACCGCCAAGGTGAGCACCCGCCCCCGTAGAAGAAGAAGCGCGCGGATATTACGTTTCATTTCATTTGTGTGTATCTGTAAAGACCACAAAATGTCTCCTACTAAGAGACACGCGTACAAGGTTCCACTGACTTTTGATATTCATGTGAACCGCACTGTGGATACAACGGGAACACGTACGGTGAATATTCGCACCACAGGGAATGAGAAGTCGTCTTCACTGTGGTTGTAGCTTGCCATGCTAACGGCCAGAAACTTCCACCCACGGTGATATTCAAAAGGAAGACCTTGCCAAAAGAGAACTTTCCAGCCGGCGTCATCATAAAAGCTAACTGGAAGGGATGGATGGCTGAAGAAAAGATGAGCGAGTGGTTGATAGACGTTTACGCGAAGACACCGGGTGACTTTTTTCACGCAGCGCCGTTCCTGTTGATCTATGACTGCATGCGCGTCCACATCACTGATGGTGTCAAAAAACAAGTGAAGCACACCGAAGAAGAATAATTCGAGGGATTTGTGGATGAGTAATAACTTCAGAAAGTGAGCTTTAAATGTTTATTGTGTGTGTTGTGTGACACTAACGTATGAGCAACGTTAAGTTATTGATGTTGCTATTGCTCTGCACTATTTTGAGTGTTACTATTTTTGTGATTGCACATTACATTTTGGGAGTGAACAGAGTTGTTAGAACGCTGGTTTGTAATATATTATTAAAGTTTGACTGACCTATCTGACTGTTTTGTTGACATTCCCTTTAGCGTAGCGTAGGTGCGGCTAATAGCACGGGGCGGCTAATAGGTAAACAAAGTTTTGAAATATGCCGTTCATTAAACGTGCGGCTAATAACACGGGGCGCCTTATGGTGAGGAAAATAAGGTACATGATATTATAAATGTTACTACATTACATATATACTTACATCATGTATATATTACATGTTATTATGAATGTTACTACATGACATATATACTTACATCATGTATATATTACATGTTATTATGAATGTACTACATTACATATATACTTACATCATGTATATATTACATGTTATTATGAATGTTACTACATGACATATATACTTACATCATGTATATATTACATGTTATTATGAATGTACTACATTACATATATACTTACATCATGTATATATTACATGTTATTATGAATGTTACTACATGACATATATACTTACATCATGTATATATTACATGTTATTATGAACGTTACTACATTACATATATACTTACATCATGTATATATTACATGTTATTATGAATGTTACTACATGACATATATACTAACATCATGTATATATTACATGTTATTATAAATGTTACTACATGACATATATACTTACATCATGTATATATTACATGTTATTATGAAGGTTACTACATTACATATATACTTACATCATGTATACATTACATGTTATTATGAATGTTACTACACTACTTATTTACTTACATCATGTATATATTACATGTTATTATAAATGTTACTACATTACATATATACTTACATCATGTATATATTACATGTTATTATAAATGTTACTACATTACATATATACTTACATCATGTATATATTACATGTTATTATGAATGTACTACATTACATATATATACTTACATCATGTATATACTACATGTTATTATGAATGTTACTACATGAGATATATACTTACATCATGTATATATTACATGTTATTATGAACGTTACTACATTACATATATACTTACACCATGTATATATTACATGTTATTATGAATGTTACTACATGACATATATACTTACATCATGTATATATTACATGTTATTATGAAGGTTACTACATTACATATATACTTACATCATGTATACATTACATGTTATTATGAATGTTACTACATGACATATATGCTTACATCATGTATATATTACATGTTATTATGAATGTTACTACATGACATATATACTTACATCATGTATATATTACATGTTATTATGAATGTTACTACATTACATATATACTTACATCATGTATATATTACATGTTATTATGAATGTACTACACTACTTATATACTTACATCATGTATATATTACAAGTTATTATAAATGTTACTACATTACATATATACTTACATCATGTATATATTACATGTTATTATGAAGGTTACTACATTACATATATACTTACATCATGTATACATTACATGTTATTATGAATGTTACTACATGACATATATACTTACATCATGTATATATTACATGTTATTATGAACGTTACTACATTACATATATACTTACACCATGTATATATTACATGTTATTATGAATGTTACTACATGACATATATACTTACATCATGTATATATTACATGTTATTATGAAGGTTACTACATTACATATATACTTACATCATGTATACATTACATGTTATTATGAATGTTACTACATGACATATATACTTACATCAATGTATATATTACATGTTATTATAGGTGTTACTATATTACATATACACTTACATCATGTATATATTACATGTTATTATAGGTGTTACTATATTACATATATACTTACATCATGTATATATTACATGTGTTACTATATTACATATATACTTACACCATGAACATATTACAAGTTTATTATAGGTGTTACTATATTACATATATACTTACATCATGTACATATTACATGTTTATTATAGGTGTTACTATATTACATGTATACTTACATCATGTGTATATTACATGTTATTATGAATGTTACATGACATATATACTTACATCATGTATATATTACATGTTATTATGAATGTTACATGACATATATACTTACATCATGTATATATTACACGTTATTATGAATGTTACATGACATATATACTTACATCATGTATATATTACATGTTATTATGAATGTTACATGACATATATACTTACATCATGTATATATTACATGTTATTATGAATGTTACATGACATATATACTTCAATATGTATATAAAACCTAAACCGAGGTGTGTTTTAAGTCTTTTATAATCAGAATAGAGCGACTCTCATAGCTTCCATAGTAAGCGGACTTTTAATCGCATTTATTTAATATTTAGAATGCATTAAAAAAAACATCTGTCTTGTCTTTCATAATGATTGTGAAGGACAAAATTCCCCAAAAAGTGCAGTTCCTCTTTAAGACCAGATTGATTTAAAACATTGTTGTGTACGAGATCAGTACTCCAGTTTTCGGCTAGACTTCGATCCCCTTACTCAGCATTGTGTGTTATACTCAACGTCTTTATGTGCTCGACGCCTCAATCATTGGTATGTTTTCATCTACACAACCCATTCTTTGTATCACTCCATCCTATCTGTCTTGTCTTTTAACAAAGAAACAAGGAGGTCACAATCTTCGTTCAATGAATGTTCTGCAATTTTTTCAGCACCAAAGGCTTGGAATAACCTACAATCGAATATTCAACTTCAAGACCTTGTTACATAGAATGAGTTTAAAGCTTCAGTGAAAGGATTGCAGTCTACCTTGTCTGTATGCACATGTGTTATGTGAGCAAGTTTTAATGTTGTAAATCTCAGGCAAATCATATAGTTGATGTAGATGCCCATATCGGCTGTTCAGATTTACTTTACAAAAGAGAAGTGTAGGATCAAGACTTTTGGAGCTCTTTGTTCAGTGGATCAGATGTTTGATGAAGCTTTGTGTCTATCTACCACCACTACTGTTTTCTGTTTATTTGTTACTGACTGTGGCAGGACACCTCTGCCTCTGTTTCACTTTATGTTGCTGGTAAATAATATGGTTGTAGTAGTAGGCTAAAGTTAAATTATTTAGTATGCACTAATTAAAGGGGCAGAGCTTTATGAGACATTTTAGCTTTTATATTTTATAAGATATATTTTTTATAAGAACCACAATTAATAAATATATTTCAGTGAATAACTTATTGTTCAAATCTGTATATAAATATGTACATAAAGTGTTGTAACTATATTGTAAAATGGATGGATGGATGGACGTTTAAAACAAAACTGTTATTATTAATTAGTAAGTATACATTTTTTGAGCCTTTTTAGAGAAAATCATATCATTGTAGTAAACTATGCAAATTACTCGATTATGTCATGGTGACCACGCCCATAGCCACGCCCCCACCGCCACAGGTATCTTGGCAGTTTATGGGAAACACTGCAATAATCTCGAGATCAACTTCAGATCTGTCAATTATAAGTTTTATTGTTGTTTATGTTTTGTGTTTGTTCGTTTTAGGCCCTTTAAAAAAAAACAGCTGTTTTTTTTACACGGCAAACACAAAATATGCAACATTTTCCCCAAAAAATATCTCAAAATATTTAATGTGACGTAATTGGAGCCTTGAATAGGTCAATAATTCATAATGACATTTATTTTGATTCATTGTTATTTTTTAAAGAAAGTAACAGCCTACATGGCAGCTTTGTGTGATTAGAGTAAACATTGCTACATTTTCTTGTTACATTTCACCTGATTGCTCTTTAAAGGCCTACTGAAAGCCACTACTAGTCGGATAGTTTATATATCAATGATGAAATCTTAACATTGCAACACATGCCAATACGGCCGGGTTAACTTATAAAGTGACATTTCAAAATTCCCGCCACACTTCCGGTTGAAAAACTCCTTTGGATATGATTTATGCGTGTGACGTCACAAAATCCACGGAAGTGGTTGGACCCCATCGAACCCGATACAAAAACCTCTTGTTTTCTTCGACAAAATTCCACAGTATTCTGGACATCTGTGTTGGTGAATCTTTTGCAATTTGTTTAATGAACAATGGAGGCTGCAAAGAAGAACGTTGTCGGTGGGATCGATCGGTGTATTAGCGGCTAAGTACAATACTTACAGCAACACAACAAGGACTACTTACTACGCCTAGCCGATGCTTGCCGCTAAACCCACAGATGAAGTTCTTCGTCGCGCCGTCGATCGCTGGAACGCAGGTGAGCACGGGTGTTGATGGGAAGATGAGGGCTGGCTGGCGTAGGTGGAGCGCTAATGTTTTTATCATAGTTCTGTGAGGTCCGGTTGCTAAGTTGCTAAATTAGCCTTAGCGTCGTTAGCAACAGCATCGTTAAGCCTTACCAGGCTGAGAATTTTTAACCGTGTAGTTACATGTCCATGGTTTAATAGTATTGTTGATCTTCTGTCTATCCTTCCAGTCAGGGGTTTATTTCTTTTGTTTCTATCTTCATTTGAGAACGATGCTATCACGTTAGCTCAGTAGCTAAGTGTGTCGCCGATGTATTGTCGTGGAGATTAAAGTCACTTTAAATGTCCATTTCGCGTGCTCGACTCTCATTTTCAAGTATATATATATAGTTTAAAATACTAATCCGTGATCCACAGTAGAAAAAGGAGAGAGTGTGGAATCCAATGAGCCAGCTTGTACCTAAGTTACGGTCAGAGCGAAAAAAGATACGTCCTGCACTGCCTCTCTAGTCCTTCACTGTAGAGATGTCCGATAATATCGGCAGACCGATATTATCGGCCGATAAATGCGTTAAAATGCAATATCGGAAATTATCGGTATCGTTTTTTTTATTATCAGTATCGTTTTTTTTTTGTTTTTTTTTTTGTTTTTGTATTTTTTTATTAAATCCACATAAAAAACACAAGATACACTTACAATTAGTGCACCAACCCAAAAAAACCTCCCTCCCCCATTTACACTCATTCACACAAAAGGGTTGTTTCTTTCTGTGATTAATATTCTGCTTCCTACATTATATATCAATATGTATCAATACAGTCTGCAAGGGATAAATGATAAATTATAAATGGGTATACTTGTATAGCGCTTTTCTACCTTCAAGGTACTCAAAGCGCTCTGACAGTATTTCCACATTCACCCATTCACACACACGTTCACACACTGATGGTCGGGAGCTGCCACGCAAGGCGCTAACCAGCAGCCATCAGGAGCAAGGGTGAAGTGTCTTGCCCAAGGACACAACGGACGTGACTTGGATGGTAGAAGGTGGGGATTGAACCCCAGTAACCAGCAACCCTCCGATTGCTGACACAGCCACTCTACCAACTTCGCCACGCCGTCCCCATACAGTCCGTAAGCACACATGATTGTGCGTGCTGCTGCTCCACTAATAGTACTAACCTTTAACAGTTAATTTTACAAATTTGCATTAATTACTAGTTTCTATGTAACTGTTTTTTTATTGTTTTACTTTCTTTTTTATTCAAGAAAATGTTTTTAATTTATTTATCTTATTTTATTTGATTCATTTTTTTAAAAAGGACCTTATCTTCACCATACCTGCTTGTCCAAATTAGGCATAATAATGTGTTAATTCCACGACTGTATATATCGGTTGATATCGGTATCGGTAATTAAAGAGTTGGACAATATCGGCATATCGGATATCGGCAAAAAGCCATTATCGGACATCCCTACTTCACTGTAACGTTCCTCATCTACGAATCTTTCATCCTCGCTCAAATTAATGGGGTAATCGTCGCTTTGTCGCTCCGAATCTCTCTCGCTCCATTGTAAACAACGGGGAATTGTGAGGAATACTAGCTCCTGTGACGTCACGCTACTTCCGCTACAGGCAAGGCTTTTTTTTTTTTTTATGCCTTTAAAGGCCTACTGAAATGATTTTTTTTTATTTAAACGGGAATAGCAGATCCATTCTATGTGTCATACTTGATCATTTCGCGATATTGCCATATTTTTGCTGAAAGGATTTAGTAGAGAAAATCGACGATAAAGTTGGCAACTTTTGCTCGCTGATAAAAAAAAAGCCTTGCCTGTAGCGGAAGTAGCGTGACGTCACAGGAGCTAGTATTCCTCACAATTCCCCGTTGTTTACAATGGAGCGAGAGAGATTCGGACCGAGAAAGTGATGATTACCCCATTAATTTGAGCGAGGATGAAAGATTCGTAGATGAGGAACGTTACAGTGAAGGACTAGAGTACAGTGCAGGACGTATCTTTTTTCGCTCTGACCGTAACTTAGGTACAAGCTGGCTCATTGGATTCCACACTCTCCTTTTTCTATTGTGGATCACGGATTTGTATTTTAAACCACCTGGGATACTATATCCTCTTGAAAATGAGAGTCGAGAACGCGAAATGGACATTCAGTGCCTTTTATATCCACGACAATACATCGGCGAAATGCTTTAGCTACGAGCTAACGTGATAGCATCTTGCTTTAACTGCATATAGAAACAAAAGAAATAAACCCCTGACTGGAAGGATAGATAGAAAATCAACAATACTATTAAACCGTGGACATGTAAATACACGGTTAATGCTTTTCAGGCTGGCGAAGGTTAACAATGCTGTGCTAACGACGCCATTGAAGCTAACTTAGCAACCGGACTGCACAAAGCTATGCTAAAAACATTAGCTCTCCACCTACGCCAGCCAGCCCTCATCTGCTCATCAACACCCGTGCTCACCTGCGTTCCAGCGATCGGCGGAAGGACGAAGGACTTCACCCGATGCGTTTGGCGGCCCGGAGACGTAGGAAGTCAAGGTGAAGTCGGCGGCTAGCGCGGCTAGCGCTCCAACAAACTCCTCCTGGTTGTGTTGCTGTAGTCCGCTGCTAATACACCGATCCCACCTACAACTGTCTTCTTTGCAGCCTTCATTGTTCATTAAACAAATTGCAAAAGATGTCCAAAATACTGTGGAATTATTAAATGAAAACAGAGCTTTTTGTATAGGATTCTACGGGTACCATAACTTCTGTTACTCGGACTTCGTCACGCGCATACGTCATCATACCGCGATGTTTCAGCCGGGAATTTTAAAATGTCACTTTATAAGTTAACCCGGCCGTATTGGCATGTGTTGCAATGTTAAGATTTCATCATTGATATATAAACAATCAGACTGCGTGGTCGGTAGTAGTGGCTTTCAGTAGGCCTTTGAATACCACTTTTAATGTTTGTTTTTTTTTTTTTCAATCGTATTTTTAAAATGTGCCGTGGTGCCGTTAAAAAATGACCAGGGGGCCGCAAATGGCCCCCGGGCCGCACTTTGGACACCCCTGGATAAGAGGATTCGATAATGGGCTCGAACTCGATAATTTCTTATCAAACATCATCAGGGGGCCGCAAATGGCCCCCGGGCCGCACTTTGGACACCCCTGGATAAGAGGATTCGATAATGGGCTCGAACTCGATAATTTCTTATCAAACATCATCCCTACATATATGTTATGTTTTATATTGCTAATATGATACATTTTTAGTCTACTTTATACTTGCATTATCCTTTGTAACTGAGCTACTGTATGGAACATTTTGTCTAAGTCTAAAAGGTGGAAGGGCAGTAAACCGGAGTCATTTGGAATTTGCAGATCCACGTTAGGGTTCCAAGGTCACCGTTCGGTTTTTTTCCTTCCTTTTTCATCACTAAAGTACAAACTGCATCTGCATATTAATTCTTCTGAGTTAGCCGGAAGAGTCCGGAGACAGCAGAACCGGCTGGGCTGTGAAGGGCAAAGAAGTTACCGTCCGCCATTTTGGCTCTATCACCCCTCCCCCACCCTGCTGGCAAGGTGTCACATTTACTCTTGTAAGGAGGAATAAAACTACAATTTATCCGCGGCGGCATGCTTGTTTCACGCAGACCTTTGCTCCCGGTTTTTTTGCCCCCCCCCCCTTTTTTAAATCCCCCGCTAAAACTCATTTTCTCGCCGGGGACTTTCAGACGCCGGACATAGATGAGGTCGCCGCCGTCACTGACCTCCGGCACCGGCTGTCCGCGCAGCGCATCCCAAATGAGCCCCGGCGGCGGTAACGCCTCCTCCTCGTCTGCCTCCTCGCCGGAGTGTGTGGCCCGGCACGGCGAGGGCCGCGGCCGGGATGACCTTGCGGGGCTCCCTAATGGAGAACTTGGCGCCGGTCCACGCAACACCTCTTGTCATCTTCTCCCCGGTCTATGGATCTCAGTGATAGTCGCCTCTAACCCCTCCGGCGCCTCCACGTTGACGCGGGTTGTCACAGGCGACAGCGGCCGGTCGCGCCACCGCAGCGGGGATGCGGTCGGGCGGGAAGATAACCCCGTGAAGGCTCGCTGATGGGAAATGTCACAACATGGCGGAGGTATGGATATTGGGACTGTCCAGGCCCGGCCCTAACCAATCTGGCGCCCTATAGGCGAAGATTTTAGGTGGCGCCCCCCCCCTCCACATCGGCAGTGAAGTGTATATACTCACAAGAAACCGAATAGCTTTTTTTTTTACTTAAAGAAAGCAAATTAACAATCAGAATAGTTACAAGATAAAAAAAAATATGGATGAATAAATGAATACAAAAAATAAAAAATGAATAAATAAAATACAATATTTTCTACATACATTAACACAAAATAAAACGTGTCAACAAGTTGCATAAAATAAATTAAAAATACAATATAAATAAGGCACTGCACAAAACAAGATATCAAACCAGTATGACTTTAACAACTATATTACAAAAAAAGGGGATCCTACAGAGTTCTCTATTTGTGCTTTTTAATATTGCGTTAACTAGAATGACTTACAAATGACTGTACACCAGGGAGTACTGTAATTACCTAACGTTACATTATTATTTTCCATAACAATTTAGCCCCCTCCACAATATTAACCCGACGTTAAAACAGAACTAGCTATTTATTGATTAGCAATTGCCGAATCATGTAACATTAGCTTAATGCTAAAAAGCCAGGTTACTATCACATTCTGTAACAGACAAATAATTTCATGTAGGCTAACGTTACCTACCTGCTACCTCTGTCTTTTTCTCGTTTCCCCTCTTCTTTTCTCTTTTGTCTTCTCTGGGCACCTGACAGTTTTGGCCGTTTTGACATGTTGTGTTGATTTTTTGATGTGGTGACGTCCAAAAAGAGTCATGATACGGGAAGGGAGGGGGGCGCACCGTGCCGGGGGAGGGGCATCGTAATGTTGTAACAAATAATATTTCTATTAAATAGGCTTTACTTTGCATTTTAATTAACGTGGGATTATTTTATGTATTTAGAAATAATAGTACCAACTTTTTTTTTTTTTTTTCCTCCAACATTTGCGGCACTGGCGTGGCGCCCCCTGATGGACGGCGCCCTTAGCATTCGCCTATACGGCCTATGCCACGGGCCGGCCCTGGGACTGTCACTACCTGGCCGGTACCGAAAGACCAGAGGGGTCCATGCATGCGCGAAGATAACGTCACTTCCTTTCTAAAAATGTTTTTTTATTTTTTTTTAGAATATTTTTATTGAACAACAAACATACATTTATAATTCAGACAAATGTCAAGGCACTTTCAACATCAAGTAAAGAAAACAAAAACAAATACAGATAGAGCAGTGGTTCTTAACCTTGTTGGAGGTACCGAACCCCAGCAGTTTTATATGCGCATTCACTCAACCCTTCTTTAGTGAAAAATAAAATGGTTTTTTTTTTTCAAATTCAAGACAAAGTTATATGTTTTTGGTATGACTTTAGTATGGGGAACATATTCTAAGTAACAAAGACTTAATTTAGAGTTATTTGGACACTAGGGGAATATATTCTAAGTAACAAAGACTTAAAGGCCTACTGAAAGCCACTACTAGCGACCACGCAGTCTGATAGTTTATATATCAATGATGAAATCTTAACATTGCAACACATGCCGATACGGCCGGGTTAACTTATAAAGTGACATTTTAAATTTCCCGCTAAACTTCCGGTTGAAAACGTCTATGTATGATGACGTATGCGCGTGACGTCAATCGTTAAACGGAAGTATTCGGACACATTGAATCCAATACAAAAAAGCTCTGTTTTCATCTCAAAATTCCACAGTATTCTGGACATCTGTGTTGGTGAATCTTTTGCAATTTGTTTAATGAACAATGAAGACTGCAAAGAAGAAAGCTGTAGGTGGGATCGGTGTATTAGCGGCTGGCTGTAGCAACACAACCAGGAGGACTTTGACTTGGATAGCAGACGCGCTATCCGACGCTAGCCGCCGACCGCACGGATGATCGGGGGAAGTCCTTCGTCCTTCCGTCAATCGCTGGAACGCAGGTGAGCACGGGTGTTGATGAGCAGATGAGGGCTGGCTGGCGTAGGTGGAGCGCTAATGTTTTTATCATAGCTCAGTGAGGTCCCGTTGCTAAGTTGGCTTCAATGGCGTCGTTAGCAACACCATAAACTATACACTACTGTTATTGATGTTGTGGATTTGCAACTGTAATTGCAACTTGATGTCATACTTGCAAATGATAATATGATAACACAACAGTGTGGTTTTACGGTACCTGGGTTGCGCATGTCGTCACGCCCGGTTCTGACTTGGACACTTGGCGATCACTCCAGCAGTACTGAGAGCGAACTGAGCCAAACTACCTCTAGGTAATGATGCCGACAAAGCGATTGACTCACGAAACGATCCGATGTAATTAAAGTAAGGCTGCACATTTCCAAAAATTTGCTAGCTTGATGCTAATACACATTGGATTTGCGATTGAAATGCTACTGATTAGCATTAGCGATTTTACATGGCGATTTCAACAGCTTTAAATTTGTTGATGGAAACTACATCTAAGATGCACGTTACAATCAAACAGCTGGTGTGTAATAAGTACGATACTTACAGTATTAAGACTTTTTGGGGCGCAGCAACAAAAAACATCTTAACTATACAATACTGTTAATTGATGTTGTGGATTTGCAACTGTAATTGCAACTCGATGTCATACTTGCAAATGATAATATGATAACACAACAGTGTCGTTTTACGGTACCCGGGTTGCGCATGTCGTCACGCCCGGAGCAATCACTCCAGCAGCACTGAGAGCGGACTAAAGCAAACTACCTCTAGGTAATGATGCCAACAAAGCGGTTGATTCACGAAACGCTCCAATATAAGTAAAATAAGGCTCCACATTTCCAAAAAATGTGCTAGCTTGATGCTAATATACATTGGATTTGCTATTGACATGCTGCGGATTAGCATTAGCGATTTTACATGGCGATTTCAACACCTTTAAATGTGTTGATGGAAACTACAACTATGATGGACGTTACAATCAAACAGCTGGTGTGTAATAAGTACGATACTTACAGTATTAAGACTTTTTAGGGCGCAACAACACAAAACACCATAAACTATACACTACTGTTAATTGATGTTGTGGATTTGCAACTGTAATTGCAACTCGATGTCATTCTTGCAAATAATAATATGATAACACAACTGTGCCGTTTTACGGTACCTGGGTTGCGCATGTCGTCACACCCGGAGCGATCACTTCAGCAGCACTGAGAGCGGACTCTGCCAAACTACCTCTAGGTAATGATGCCAACAAAGCGATTGACTCACGAAACGCTCCAACGTAAGTAAAATAAGGCTCCACATTTCCAAAAAAATGCGCTAGCTTGATGCTAATATACATTGGATTTGCTATTGACCTGCTGCGGATTAGCATTAGCGATTATACATGGCGATTTCATCACCTTTAAATGTGTTGATGGAAACTAAAGTTAAAGTTAAAGTACCAATGATTGTCGAACACACACTAGGTGTGGCGAAATTATTCTCTGCATTTGACCCATCACCCTTGATCACCCCCTGGGAGGTGAGGGGAGCAGTGGGCAGCAGCGGTGGCCGCGCCCGGGAATAATTTTTGGTGATTTAACCCCCAATTCCAACCCTTATTTCCAACTACAACTAAGATGGACGTTGCAATCAAACATCTGGTGCGTAGTAAGTACAATACTTACAGTATTAACACTTTTTAGGGCGCAGCAACAAAAAACACCATAAACGTGTAACTAACGTCTTTGATTTGCAGCTGTAATTGGAACTAGGGATGTCCGATAATGGCTTTTTGCCGATATTCCGATATTGTCCAACTCTTTAATTACCGATACAGATATCAACCGATACCGATATTAACCGATATATGCAGTCGTGGAATTAACACACTATTATGCCTAATTTGGACAACCAGCTACGGTGAAGATAAGGTACTTTTTTTAAAAATTAGTAAAATAAGATAAATAAATTAAAAACATTTTCTTGAATAAAAAAGAAAGTACAACAATATAAAAACAGTTACATAGAAACTAGTAATGAATGAAAATTAGTAAAATTAACTGTTAAAGGTTAGTACTATTAGTGGACCAGCAGCACACACAATCATGTGTGCTTACGGACTGTATCCCTTGCAGACTGTATTGATATATATTGATATATAATGTAGGAAGCAGAATATTAATAACAGAAAGAAACAACCCTTTTGTGTGAATGAGTGTAAATGGGGGAGGGAGGTTTTTTGGGTTGGTGCACTAATTGTAAGTGTATATTGTGTTTTTTATGTTGATTTAATTAAAAAAAAAAAAAAAAAAAAAAAAAAAACATACCGATATTAAAAAAAAAACGATACCGATAATTTCCGATATTACATTTTAACGCATATATCGGCCGATAATATCGGCAGGCCGATATTATCGGACGTCTCTAATTGGAACTCAATGTCATACTTGCAAATGATTTGATGATACCACAAGATATAACGTTTATAAATGCTACAATAAAAAATTCTTATCAAAACAATTCATATGTTTTAACACACATAAAAGTAGCAAACATTGGTGCCGCTATTGATTCCTGGGTACCGTAGACCAGTGGTCCCCAACCACCGGGCCGCGCAAGAAATTAAAAAAAATAAATAAATAAATAAAATTTAAATTTAAAAAAAAAAAAAAAAAAAAAAAAATTTTTTTTAATTTTTTTTTTATTAATTTTTTTTTTAATTAAATCAACATTAAAAACACAATATATACATATTGTGTATGTGTATGTCAATATAGATCAATACAGTCTGCAGGTATACAGTCCGTAAGCACACATGATTGTATTTCTTTATGGAAAAAAAAAAAACCTCATAAGTGCTATCAAAACGTGAACGTTATTTCTTTGAAAATTATTTATAAAACTTTTGAAGTCAATGCGTTTTAAAAGGCTGATGAAACGCACTCCTCTTTCATCACATCGGTCGCTAGTTGCTCTTGAGTCGGAGAAGCAAATTAAGTTTGACGTCGAACGCCGCCATACTGTACTTTTTTTTTTTTTTTTTTTAGGTCAAACCTATAATCATATTCAAACGCCATAAAACAAAGTGCTGGGGAAGAACAGAAGGTGAGATTTGTGATATTTTTTTTTGGAGCAAATATGTATTTCCAGGAGCTCTCACAGCACAGCACAGCTCCCTCGCAGCACTTCAAGGATTGCATCGCACGCCAGCCAGCCCGGCCGTGAAGCGCACACACAGTCGGCGAGAATAAAATAAAAAGTGTCAGGTCGCTGCGCGCAGACATGGATTCTCCGCAGTGAGTCACAAATGTGAGGAGAGAGTCGGGTGGAAGAATCTCGCAGGAAAGTTTTTGACACAGTTCCTTTCCACTTTAGTTCCACTGGCAGGTGGCAGCTTTGGATGTACCCAAGCCTCGGTGAGTCCACTGCACTCTGAGCTGGGGAAAAGTTGTATATACTGTATACATACAAGTATATATATACATATTATGTAGTAACAGACACCTTCATAACCATAAGTAGTATGTACAATAAACACGCTGCAAGCATATATGTATTGTAGTAACAGACACCTTCATAACAATATGTAATATATACACACTGCAAGTATATATATAATGGAGTAACAGACACATTCATAACAATATGTAATATGTACAATATACACACTGCAAGTATATATATATATATAATGTAGTAACAGACACCTTCATAACAATATGTAATAAGTACAATATACACAGTGCAAGTATGTATATATAATGTAGTAACGGACACCTTCATAACAATATGTAATATTTACAATATACACACTGCAAGTATATATATATAATGTAGTAACAGACACCTTCATAACAATATGTAATATGTACAATATACACACTGCAAGTGTAAATATAATGTAGTAACAGACACCTTCATAACAATATGTAATATATACAATATACACACTGCAAGTATATATAATGTAGTAACAGACACCTTCATAACAATATGTAATATATACAATATACACACTGCAAGTATATATATATATATAATGTAGTAATGGACACCTTCATAACAATATGTAATATGTACAATATACACACTGCAAGTATATATATATATATATATAATGTAGTAACGGACACCTTCATAACAATATGTAATATGTACAATATACACACTGCAAGTATATATATAATGTAGTAACGGACACCTTCATAACAATATGTAATATGTACAATATACACACTGCAAGTATATATATATAATGTAGTAACAGACACCTTCATAACAATATGTAATATGTACAATATACACACTGCAAGTATATATATAATGTAGTAATAGACACCTTCATAACAATATGTAATATTTACAATATACACACTGCAAGTATATATAATGTAGTAACAGACACCTTCATAACAATATGTAATAGGTACAATTAACACACTGCAAGTATATATATAATGTAGTAACAGAAACCTTCATAACAATATGTAATAGGTACAATATACACACTGCAAGTATATATATAATGTAGTAACAGACACATTCATAACAATATGTAATATGTACAATATACACACTGCAAGTATATATATAATGTAGTAACAGACACCTTCATAACAATATGTAATATGTACAATATGCACAGTGCAAGTATATATATATATATATAATGTAGTAACAGACACCTTCATAACAATATGTAATATGTACAATATACATACTGCAAGTATATATATATAATGTAGTAACAGACACCTTCATAACAATATGTAATATGTACAATATACACACTGCAAGTATATATATAATTTAGTAACAGACACCTTCATAACAATATGTAATATGTACAATATACACACTGCAAGTATATATATAATGTAGTAATAGACACCTTCATAACAATATGTAATATGTACAATATACACACTGCAAGTATATATATATAATGTAGTAACAGACACCTTCATAACAATATGTAATATGTACAATATACACAATGCAAGTATATATATAATGTAGTAACAGACACCTTCATAACAATATGTAATATGTACAATATACACACTGCAAGTATATATATACAATGTTGTAACAGACACCTTCATAACAATATGTAATATGTACAATACCAAACCTGTTCATGGACCTGATCTGGCCCGCGGACCGTACGTTTGACACGCCTGCTTTGGACCTTCTTGAATCAGGATGCCCGTGTTCAAGCACAAAGTTCCTGCCAGAAGTCAAAATAAAAATCATCATGTCAACATTCGTGTGGAAGTATCCGTGGGAAGCCAGCCTGTGATCACTTGACAACGTCTACAAGCGTCATTAGCGCGACTGCGCCCGCGGCCGTGTTGATTCACGCCGTGATAAATAAATAAACCCGGGCTGAAAATAAACGCCGCCAACTTTCAACATCCTGTCGCGCTCCTCGCCTCAAAGTGAAACTTTGCCGGATCAATGGCGTGAGGACGTGTCAATAAGCACATCGACGTGCTGACAGGCCCGGGAAGGGCTTGTTTGTCGGAAGGCTTACGCCCAATCCATACGCTCGTCCGAGGTCGCTGACCTCACGCTCGCCGGCCGTCGCCGGACTTAATGATGTGTTGCAGAAGGTTGGCCTGCTAGGACGGCGTTCTGTCTGCTAGGACGGCGTTCTGTCCGCCGCCGCTTCCGTGGTGCAGTCATCAACAGAAGCCACGTTGAGGTGATCAATAAGCAGCCGCTCACCTGGGAGGAGATGTTGCAGGCCGCCTGTTGTAGTTTTAATGATGTCCAGGAAAACATGTATTCACATTCAAATTGCGGTTGTTTTTCATCCCCATTTTACAGCGATGTATCATTTTCCAATATCTATTAAAAAAAAACAATTTAAAAAAAATACTGTGTGTATACATATATATATATATATATATATATATATATATATATATATATATATATATATATATATATATATATATATATATATATATATATATATATATATATATATATATATATATATATATATATATATATATATATATATATTAGGGCTGCAACAACTACTCGATTAAATCGATTAAAATCGATTATAAAAATAGTTGCCGATTAATTTAGTCATCGATTCGTTGGATCTATGCTATGCGCATGCGCAGAGGCTTTTAATTTTTTTATTCTTTTTTTTTTTTTTTAAATAAACCTTTATTTATAAACTGCAACATGTACAAACAGATGAGAAACAATAATCAAAATAAGTATGGTGCCAGTATGCTGTTTTTTGTCAATAAAATACTGGAAAGGATAGAAATGTAGTTTGTCTCTTTTATCCGATTATTAATCGATTAATCGAAGTGATAATCGACAGATTAATCGATTATCAAATCAATCGTTAGTTGCAGCCCTAATATATATATAACATTTTCTAATTAAAAAATGTTATATATATATAATTCTCCAATAAAAACATTGTTTTATACGTGTGTGTGTGTGTGTATATATATATATATATATATATATATATATATATATATATATATATATATATATATATATATATATATATATATATATATATATATATATATATATATATATATATATATATATATATATATATAAAATGTATGTATATATGTTTGTATGTATGTTTGTATATGTAAATATATATATCTTTATATATAATATATGTATGTACGTATACGTATATATGTACAGTATATGTATATACGTTTTCTTTAAGTATTAATTTTGCTCTACAAATAAACTTGCCTTGCCTTGCCGCTTTAAAGTTCTCATTTTGATAGTAGGCTAATATAGACACTTACAGCATGTGTTGCCTTCATTATAACACTTATTAAAAACGTTTAAAGTCATTTTGATAGTAGGCTAATATAGCTAGTATAGACGCTCACATCAAGTGTTGCCTTAGTTATAACACTTATATAAGACTGTTAAAGTCATTTTGATAGTAGGCTAATATAGACACTTACATCATGTGTTGTCTTCATCATAACACGTATATAAGGCTTTTAAAGTCATTTTGATAGTAGGCTAATATAGCTAATATAGACACTTACATCATGTGTTGCCTTCATTATAACACTTATATAAGGCTTTTAAAGTCATTTTTGATAGTAAGCTAATATAGCTAATATAGACACTTACATCATGTGTTGCCTTCATCATAACACTTAAACAAGACTTTTAAAGTCATTTTGATAGTAGGCTAATATAGACACTTACATCATGTGTTGCCTTCATCATAACACGTATATAAGGCTTTTAAAGTCATTTTGATAGTAGGCTAATATAGCTAATATAGACACTTACATCATGTGTTGCCTTCATTATAACACTTATATAAGGCTTTTAAAGTCATTTTTGATAGTAAGCTAATATAGCTAATATAGACACTTACATCATGTGTTGCCTTCCTCATAACACTTAAACAAGACTTTTAAAGTAATTTTGATAGTAAATTAATATAGTTAATATAAACACTTACATCATGTGTTGCCTTCATTATAACACGTATATAAGGCTTTTAAAGTCATTTTGATAGTAGGCTAATATAGCTAATATAGACACTTACATCATGTGTTGCCTTTATTATAACACTTATATAAGACTTTTAAAGTCATTTTGATAGTAGGCTAATATAGCTAATATAGACACTTACATCATGTGTTGCCTTCATTCTAGCACTTATATAAGACTTTTAAAGTCATTTTGATAGTAGGCTAATATAATTAATATAGACACTTACATCATGTGTTGCCTTCATTATAACACTTATATAAGACTTTTAAAGTCATTTTGATAGTAGGCTAATATAGACACTTACATCATGTGTTGCCTTCATTATAACACTTATATAAGGCTTTTAAAGTCATTTTCATAGTAGGCTAATATAGACACTTACATCATGTGTTGCCTTCATTATAACACTTGTATAAGACTTTTAAAGTCATTTTGATAGTAGGCTAATATAGACACTTACATCATGTGTTGCCTTCATTATAACACTTATATAAGACTTTTAAAGTCATTTTGATAGTAGGCTAATATAGACACTTACACCATGTGTTGCCTTCATTATAACACTTATATAAGACTTTTAAAGTCATTTTGATAGTAGGCTAATATAGCTAATATAGACACTTACATCATGTGTTGCCTTCATTATAATTATTTTTTGAGTTTTCAGACATATATTTATTTGTATTTTTGGTCCAATATGGCTCTTTCAACATTTGCCCTCGGTTTTGGCAAACTGACTGGATTGCATTTGTGCGCACGTCTCTGATTGGTCGAAGGCTCACGCGGCAAACGATTAGACGGCGTGAATAATGTAGCGACGCGGGCGGCCGGCCAAAGGCAGGTCTTTATGGCGCGTGCGGGAAAGCCCTGTTCGCCATCACGGGACTTCAGGGAGAAATTGATGCCGCACTTAAAAGAAATTACAAGTAAATAAAAAAAGAGGCCGCAGTAAATAAAGCTCTTTTAAATGCTCCGCCGGTTCAGGCCGAGGTCAGCGTCGCCGAGTGTAACTCACGGGCGCTCCGCCTTGTCAGGTCCTCACCTTGCAGGAGGTTTGTGGTGTTTGTGTGCGATAAAGCGCGCGTGTTTGAAACCCTCGACATGGACTGGAGTTTTGTTTACTGACAGAAGAGACAAAAATCATCATAGATTTTTTTTTTTTTTACAACAGTATCAGTATTAATAATAATTACAACATAACAGTGATTCGAAATCCCTCATTGATATTATCATCACAGACATTTATTAAAAATAAAGAGAGTAAGTCTTAAAAATAAAAATAAAAAAGTATTACATATCTTTTTTTTTTCTTTTTTTTTTTTTTTAACAACAGTATCAGTATTAATAATAATTAAAACATAACAGTGATTCGAAATCCCTCATTGATAGTATCATCACAGACATTTATTAAAAATAAAGAGAGTAAGTCTTAAAAGTAAAAAAAAAAAAGTATTACATATCTTTTTTTTTTTTTTTTTTTTTTATTGACATCCAGCATCAAACATTACTATCCATTACATCATATTCACATACATCATATATCTGTTGTCTGCCCTAAATGTCAAAATATTTTTTGTTTATATCCCAACCATACCACCCTCCCCCCCCCCCAAAAAAAGAAAGAAACAGCAAAAAAACAAAGTAGTATCTACAAATATATCAATTAAATAAACAAAAAAGAAATAATAATACATTAATAATAATAATAATCAGAAATTTAAAAAAAAATGTATAAACAGATACATATATATATATATATATATATATATATATATATATATATATATATATATATATATATATATATATATATATATGTATCTGTTTATACATTTTTTTTTAAATTTCTGATTAGCCCCACTGACGAGGAGTGACCGGATGAGGTAGAGGGCAGACGTGTGAGAGGAGGGCTCCGACCAAACTTTTCATTTACTCTTTCAAAGTCTAACTACTTCACGGTATTTTTTCCTGGCTGACGCACCCTTTTTTGTGCGAGATAGTGTGGCTATTGCGACGTGATGAGCAGCTCGAAGACAAAATCGGCAACAGCAATAACTCGAGCAGCGAGCGTCTCGGCTAAACTAGCTAACATGGCGGCCGCAGCAGCAGCTTCAGGGTCGGAAGACAAGAGAGCCGAATTCGAGGGTCAATCTGACCCAGTCACCAAGAACGACATCGAGGCTCTCCTCAATAAACAGCGCGATAGCTTCAAGGCTGATATGGCTTTTTTGATTCAACAGTCGACTGAGTCCCTGAAGCAGTCAGTCGATGTATTAGGACAACAGGTGACGTCATTTAACAGCCGGCTGACTAGAACCGAAGTTACAGTGGGTGAAAACTTTGAAAAACTCACCGAGATGGAAGCCGCTGTGAAGTCTCTGCAGTCCCAAACTACGGTGCTCCTGGAACGAGTGGACGACCTCGAAAACCGGTCTCGCCGCTCTAATTTGAGGATTATCAACATCCCAGAGGGAAGCGAGAAGGAGCAAGATCCGACCAAATTTGCGTCTGACTTGCTAATGGCGATAGCGGGTCCTGATGTCTTCAGCAGCCCACCGGAGATAGAGAGAGCTCACCGCTCCCTCGGTCCCAGACCATTGGATGCTGGCGCCGGAAAACCGCGGACTTTCATTGTTAAATTCCTCCGTTTCCAGGAGAAAGAAAAAGTCCTCAGATGGGCCAGACAACATAAATTGGTTTACCGCGGCACCGAGCTGAGAGTTTACCCGGACATCAGCCCTACTTTGGCCAAGAAACGAGCTGCTTTCAACCCCGTCAAAAATGCGCTCTACCTGAAAGGAATTAAATTTCGCTTGCTGCACCCCGCCCGTCTCCAGGTATCCTTCAGAAATGAAAACTTGTACTTTGAGTCTCCACAAAAAGCCCAGGACTTTTACGACGAACGCATCGCTCCCACAGGTTAGTGGAAGATGACTTTGTATGGAAGACGTTTCAGGCCAAAATTACGTTGAAGAGGACATTAACGGGTGCGTCAGAAAAACAATGGACATTGTTTATTTAGGCTTGCAGGCAACTAATCATCCTGTTGTGCAACTTATTTGAGGTATGGTTATATTTGTTGGTCAATTTCTGCAATGCAACTTTTTTTTTTGTCTTATTAATTAATTTATTATTATTTTTTTTATTTTTTTATTTTTTTTATTTTTTTTTTTTGCTTATTCCTATTTAAGTGTCATCTACTGTACATTATAGACACATTAGCAGATACAGGAGCCCTATCTGCTCGGTGATATTAGTTCACAGATTAATGTCATACGGAAGTAATAGAGTTTATGGAGTCCCGCTGCTAGTTCTAGTTCTTAGGACAAGCTTAGGGTGGTTTAGGAGTGTATATTTGTTCTTTGTTGCTATGGGTTTTTTTGGGGGGGTTTTGTGTGTTAGGTCCTACAAATTTGTCTTTTCTTTTAGTCCTATCTGTATGTTAATACCACTTCCTTCTACAAGGCATTGTGTCATCTCACCATATTTTTTATAAATGTGATTATGGCTAATACAAACAAAAAAGGGTTATCTTGCTTGAGATTTGTTTCTTGGAACATTAAAGGGATCAATGGCCCAGTTAAAAGAGGTAGAGTATTTTCCCATTTAAAACACCTTAAAACTGAAATTGCTTTCCTACAAGAGACTCATCTGACCACTAAGGATCACCATAGATTAAAGGCCTCATGGGTTGGACAATCTTTTCACTCAAATTTTAGCAGTAAAGCAAGGGGCACAGCTATTTTAATACACAAAAGAATCCAGTTTAGCCCAACAAATGTCATAACTGACCATCAAGGTCGTTTTGTAATAGTCTCGGGTTCTCTTAATAATATGTCTGTTGTCCTTGCCAACCTTTATGCACCCAATTGGGATGATGAAGCATTTATTAGGAAAGTGTTTTCACTTTTGCCAGACCTCAGTTCTCATCGTTTAATATTGGGGGGGGACCTGAACTGTGCAATAGACCCGTTGCTAGACAAATCTAGTCCAAGGCAGGGCCCCCCATTAAAAATGGCCAAAACAATTTCAAATCTCATGGGTCAAATAGGAGGTGTGGACCCGTGGCGCTTTCTTTACCCAGATAAAAAACAATTTTCTTTTTATTCTCAGGTCCATAAAACTTTTTCAAGGATTGACTACTTTTTCATAGATGATAATCTCCTTCCGGCTGTCGATAATGTAGAATATTCAACAATAGTGATATCTGACCATGCTCCATTGTCACTTGATCTTTCGTTTACACTCTTTAAAAAAACGCAGACTCCATGGAGGTTTAATTGCACACTACTCAATGATGACGGATTCTGCAAAACAATTTCCAAAGTGATAGATGATTTTCTTGTCACCAACAACTCTACTCCCATATCCCCGTCTTTACTTTGGGAGACATTAAAGGTGGTAGTCCGGGGAGAGATTATTTCTTATTCAGCAAGACAAAACAAATTGAGAAGACAAAAACAGGAGCAGCTCATGGAAAGTATAACAGATATGGACAGACAACTATCAGTATCTCCATACCCTGATCTGGTTAAAGATAGACAAAATCTGCAAATGAACTATAATTTATTGTCAACACAAGAAACTGAAAAATTACTCTTACGATCGCGTGGCTTCCTGTACGAGCACGGTGAGAAGGCAGGGCGCCATCTATCACGCCAAATTAAAAGCCAGTCAGCATCTCGGCAAATTCGACAAATCAGAACCCTCACAGATGAACTTACAGTCATTCCTTCAGTCATTAATGACACCTTCAAATCATTCTACTCTGAACTATATACTTCACAATGCGCTGCTGATAAAACAATCATGTTGCGTTTCCTGGATAACTTGAAATTTCCATCCATAACTACTACTCAAGAGAGCGCTTTGGATCAACCTTTAGTAATCCGGGAAATTGTAAATTCAATTAAACTAATGCAGAGCGGCAAGGCCCCTGGCCCAGATGGCTATCCTATAGAGTTTTATAAAAAATTCTCAGATAAACTGACTCCTCTCCTTTTAAATATGTACAATGACTCTCTGGACCGGGGTACCTTGCCTCAAACTCTCACAGAAGCGTCAATAACTTTATTACTAAAACCGGGCAAAGTTGATTCTGACTGTAGTTCTTACCGTCCCATCTCTCTCTTAAACGCTGATTATAAGATTTTAGCTAAAGCACTGGCCCTTCGCCTTGAATCAATTTTACCAAACATCATATCACCTGACCAAACTGGATTTATGAAAAACCGGCACTCTTTTTCCAACATTCGTAGCCTTCTTAACATTATTTTTTCTCCAGTATCCGAGGAGACGCCAGAAGTGGTGGTCTCTTTGGATGCAGAGAAAGCTTTCGACAGGGTGGAGTGGGGATATTTATTGGAGGTCTTAAAGAGGTTTAACATTGGGTCTAAATATATATCTTGGATAGCACTTCTATACTCTTCTCCTAGGGCTGCCGTAAGCACAAATGGGATGTTATCCCAATTTTTCACACTTGGCAGAGGTACACGGCAGGGGTGCCCTCTAAGCCCATTGTTATTTGTTACTGCAATCGAACCCTTGTCCATTGCTCTTAAATCGGCCGGTATCAGTAAAGGAATCCATAGATGCGGTCTAGAACACACACATTCTCTATACGCGGATGATTTACTATTGTTTATATCTGATCCAATCTCTACCATTCCAAAGATTATTGATTTGCTAAACAATTTTGGATCATTCTCTGGCTATAAATTGAATTTCGCTAAGAGTGAATGCTTCCCTGTGAATAATTTGGCCCTTGAGATCCCTGATGGATATTTCCCATTTAAGATGTCTAGGAACAGCTTCAAGTACTTAGGTGTACATATTTGTCGCAATCTACCAGCTCTCTACAAGGACAATTTTCCACCTCTAATCGATAAACTTAAATTAGATTTGGATAGGTGGAAAGATTTACATATAACTATTGCTGGCAGGGTAAACTGCGTCAAAATGAATGTGCTTCCTCGATTTTTGTATCTGTTTCAATGTTTGCCTATCTTTTTACCCAATTCCTTTTTTTGCATAATAAACAAACTAATTTCATCCTTTATATGGAAAGGCAAGAGTCCCAGGATTAGAAGAGAGTTCCTGCAAAGGCATAGGTCCGTAGGTGGTTTATCACTCCCTAATCTAAAATACTACTATTGGGCAGCTAACATACACAAAGTGACTCTCTGGATCCAAGAACCTGAATTAATCTGGTGTAAATCTGAAGCTAGTTCCTGTTCTACCTCTCTCTTGGATCTACTTACATCAAAATTACCTTATCGACCATCCCAATTTACTTGTAGTCCAATCGTCATTTCTACCCTTAGAATCTGGTCTCAATTTAGAAATACTTTCGGCCTGCAGGGCTTATCCAACCACAGCCCCATTCATAATAACCACCTCTTCCTCCCTCCTAGCACAGATGTAGCGTTTTCTCTATGGAAGCAGTCAAACCTTAGCAGGCTAAAGGACTTATATATTGGTGATGTCTTCGCTAGTTTCAGTGAACTGTGTATAAAATTTGACCTACCAAAATCTCACCTATTTCGATACTTTCAGGTTCGTAATTTCGTTAAATTAAATAGTCTCTTTTTCCCTAATACTCCACCTAATTCGCTAATTGACTCAATTTTAGATATTCCCACAAATCAGAAAGGCC
>NC_084732.1:5199315-5209315 GCF_033978785.1 Entelurus aequoreus | reverse complement strand
TAGGACTAAAAGGTTGCAAATGAAAATACAGCTTCACCACTTTAGTCATAATTTCTGCACTTGAGAAAAGTCTCAATAACTTTAACTCCAGACTTCTTCTGTTTGTTTGAGGTTTTCATTACTGCCACAAGTGGTGAAAAAGTATAGGAGTTGGGAAACTCATAATTTCACAAATATTATTTTTAAGGCTTAGGTCAGACTGATTATAAAAATATATACTATTTACATGTACTGCAAAAGAAGGGACTTAAAAACTGAAGAAAAATAAGTGCACACACAATTACGGAGTGCGAAAATGATTATATTCTAACTAAATAAATAATAAACAATAATAATACATTTGTTAAAGTGTAAAGGGAAATAAAGCTTCACCACTTTGGTCTTAATTTAAGCACTTGAGAAACGTCTCAATGACTTTATATATTACATATATTTAAAGACACACATTTGTGTTATAGGTGACTAAGTATATTATCATTGTTATTATTATTATTATTATTATTAATGTAAACATTTTAGCTTTTTATCATTACATTCCGATATTTTTGCTCTTTTTTTTCTTACATTTTTACTGTTGTTGTTTTTTTTCTTAGATGTGTTATTTTTTGAAAATACACAACTTTTGTAATTTTGGCAGATATGTTTCAAATATTTGCACTAAGTATCGATATCGGATCGGTATCGCCAATACCAGCCTGAAAAAATCGGATCAATAACTTTAACTCCAGACTTCTTCTGTTTGTTTGAGGTTGTCATTACTGCCACAAGTGGTGGAAAAGTGTATTGCAACTGAGTACCGTACGGACCACTGTTGGGGCATGCTGTAATAACTTGAAGTAAATAATGAAGATTAAAAAACAATTACGAATAAAAAAAATTAAACAACAAAAAAAAAACTAAAATCAGTCTTTTTCTCACAATGTGTTGACTTTTTTCTAATAAAATTGGGAACAATTTCTGATATTGCAATATTTTATTGTAAAATTATTACTTTTTTATGTAAAATGTTTACTTTTTAATGCAAAATGGTGACATTTGTCATATAAAATTCGGACGTTTATCACAATATTGCCAATTTTGTTGTTGTCCTTGTAAAACAGTGACATTTTTCGAGTAAAATGATGAGTTTTGCCATAGTTTTGCAAGTAAAATTCTGATTATTATTATAATATTGCCAATATTTTTAAGTTTTCATTATAAAATTGTGACTTTTGTCAAGTAAGTTCATATTATTATTTTTTTTAATTAATCTACTAACTAAACTTTTGTTTATATTTTAAATATATTTTATTTTTATAATATTGCCAATATTTTTAAGTTTTCATTATAAAATTGTGACTTTTGTCAAGTAAGTTCATATTATTATTATTTTTTATTAATCTACTAACTAAACTTTTGTTTATATTTTAAATATATTTTATTTTTATAATATTGCCAATATTTTTAAGTTTTCATTATAAAATTGTGACTTTTGTCAAGTAAGTTCATATTATTTTTGTTTTTTATTAATCTACTAACTAAATTTTTGTTTGTATTTTAAATATATTTTATTTTTATAATATTGCCAATATTTTAAGTTTTCATTATAAAATTGTGACTTTTGTCAAGTAAGTTCATATTATTATTTTTAATTAATCTACTAACTAAACTTTTGATTATATTTTAAATATATTTTATTTTTATAATATTGCCAATATTTTTAAGTTTTCATTTTAAAATTGTGAATTTTGTCAAGTAAGTTCATATTATTATTTTTTTAAATTAATCTACTAACTAAACTTTTGTTTATATTTTAAATACATTTTATTTTTATAATATTGCCAATTTTTTTAAGTTTTCATTATAAAATTGTGACTTTTGTCAAGTAAGTTCATATTATTATTATTTTTTATTAATCTACTAACTAAACTTTTGTTTATATTTTAAATATATTTTATTTTTATAACATTGCCAATATTTTAAAGTTTTCATTATAAAATTGTGACTTTTGTCGAGTAAGTTCATATTATTATTTTTTTATTAATCTACTAACTAAACTTTTGTTTATATTTTAAATATATTTTATTTTTATAATATTGCCAATATTTTAAAGTTTTCATTATAAAAAAAAGTGACTTTTGTCAAGTAAGTTCTTTTTTTTTTTTTTTAATTAATCTACTAACTAAACTTTGGTTTATATTTTAAATATATTTTATTTTTATAATATTGCCAATATTTTTAAGTTTTCATTATAAAATTGTGACTTTTGTCAAGTAAGTTCATATTATTATTTTTTTTAATTAATCTACTAACTAAACTTTTGTTTATATTTTAAATATATTTTATTTTTAATTTTCTATATCGGATCGGTATCGCCAATACCAGCCTGAAAAAATCGGATCGGAAATTAGCGGTGTCGCAAAAAATGCATTTCAACTAAAATAATAATCATGTATAGCAGTGGTCCCCAACCTTTTTGTAGCTGCGGACCGGTCAACACTTGAAAATTTGCCCCACGGACCGGTGGGGGGGGGGGGGGGGGGGGGGCGGGGGCGGGGGTTGGTGTATTTTTAAAAAAAACGTTTTATTTTTTTTTTTTTTTTTTTTTTTTACATAAATAAATACAATCATGTGTGCTTACGGACTGTATCCCTGCAGGCTGTATTGATCTATATTGATATATAATCCATATATTGTGTTTTGTATGTTGATTTCATTAAATAAAAATAAAAAACATTTTTTTTTTTTTTTTTTTTTTTTTTAATTCTTGTGCGGCCTCGGTACCAATCGGTCCGCGGACCGGTACCGGGCCGCGGCCCGGTGGTTGGGGACCACTGATGTATAGGACTAAATGGTTGCAAATTAAAATACAGCTTCACTCCTTTAGTCATAATTTTTGCACTTGGGAAACGTCTCAATAACTTTAACTCCAGACTTCTTCTGTTTGTTTGAGGTTGTCATTACTGCCACAAGTGGTGGAAAAGTGTATTGCAACTGAGTACCGTACGGACCACTGTTGGGAAATACATATTTTTTGGGCGCCCCCGGCCCTATGGTTAAGTATAAACGGTATGCTAGGAGTCCATTTTTGATGGAGGCACAAAGTATGGCTGCGTGTCACAGAACACACACACTCACACACGCCATTATGATTGCGTGTCACATGAGCGCTCCCCGGAGTCGCCAGACTTAATTATGCCAGACGGGAGGAGGCCAGACGCCGTGTCACTTTTCAAATAAGATGAAGAAGCGAGGAGGCTGGGAGTACAAAGAAAAGCGGTTCTCCACGGACGTCGCCTCGTACGAGGTGATAGACAACATCGGGTTAAAAAAAAAAACACACACACAAAAAAAAAACGACAACTCGTCTTTCTGAGAGGAAGCTGCCAGCCTCCATTTGTCTGAGCACGCTGTCACCTGCCATAAACACACATCAAGTGTGTGTGTGTGTGTGTGTGTGTGTGTTTATACCCTTCTTGAGACATGAAGAAGGAAAAGTATCTTCCATATGAGGAGGTGTGAACAAGTGATGACATAAATCATGGTCCCAATAACATTGCATCTAATAGAGAATGTCTCATTTGCACCCCTGCTGGTGACATCTACCAAAATGAGGGTGGTCCCAAAAAGGAGGGATTTTTCAAATTGACTGTGTGTCGCTTTTAAAACTGCTCCCCCTCTGGTCAACATATGAAATAACAAGTGTGTGTAAGAAATTGAAATACGCCCCATTTGACCAAAATTATTTATTTTTTTAAATAAAAAAAAAATTTATATAGAGACATGCTGTAATAATTTGAAGTAAATAATGAAGATTAAAAAACAATTACAAATAAAAAATTTAAACAACTTTTTTTCACAATGTGTTGACTTTTTTCTAATAAAATTGGGAACAATTTCTGATGTTGCAATATTTTATTGTAAAATTATTACTTTTTTATGTAAAATGTTTACTTTTTAATACAAAATGGTGACATCTGTCATATAAAATTCGGACGTTTATCACAATATTGCCAATTTTGTCGTTGTCCTTGTAAAACAGTGAATTTTTTTTGTGTAAAATTATGACTTTTGTCATAGTTTTGCAAGTAAAATTCCGATTATTATTATAAAATTGCCAATATTTTTAAGTTTTCATTATAAAATTGTGACTTTTGTCAAGTAAATTCATATTATTATTATTATTATTTATCTACTAACTAAACTTTTGTTTAAATTTTAAATATATTTTATTTTTATTTTGTGCGCTTCTAATATTTTAGATAAGTGGTGTCTAAACATTTTCTACCAAGAGGGCAATTTTAATATATATGTACAGTATCTTCCATATGAGGAGGTGTGAACAAGTGATGACATAAATCATGGTCCCAATAACATTGCATCTAATAGACAATGTGTCATTTGCACCCCTGCTGGTGACATCTATCAAAATGAGGGTGGTCCCAAAAAAGGAGGGATTTTTCAAATTGACTGTGTGTCGCTTTTAAAACTGCTCCCCCTCTGGTCAACATATGAAATAACAAGTGTGTGTAAGAAATTGAAATACGCCCCATTTGGCCAAAATTATTTATTTTTTTAAATTAAAAAAAAATGTATATAGAGACATGCTGTAATAACTTGAAGTAAATAATGAAGATTAAAAAACAATTACAAATAAAAAATTAAAACAACTTTTTTTCACAATGTGTTGACTTTTTTCTAATAAAATTGGGAACAATTTCTGATATTGCAATATTTTATTGTAAAATGTTTACTTTTTTATGTAAAATGTTTACTTTTTAATGCAAAATGGTGACATTTGTCATATAAAATTCGGACGTTTATCACAACATTAACAATTTTTTTGTCGTCCTTGTAAAACAGTGAATTTTTTTTTGAGTAAAATGATGAGTTTTGTCATAGTTTTGCAAGTAAAATTCTGATTATTATTATAATATTGCCAATATTTTTAAGTTTTCATTATAAAATTGTGACTTTTGTCAAGTAAGTTCATATTATTATTTTTTGGTATTAATCTACTAACTAAACTTTTGTTTATATTTTAAATATATTTTATTTTTATAATATTGCCAATATTTTTAAGTTTTCATTATAAAATTGTGACTCTTGTCAAGTAAGTTCATATTATTATTTTTTTAATTAATCTACTAACTAAACTTTTGTTTATATTTTAAATATGTTTTATTTTTATTTTGTGTGCTTCTAATATTTTAGATAAGTGGTGTCTAAACATTTTCTACCAAGAGGGCAATTTTAATATATATATACAGTATCTTCCATATGAGGAGGTGTGAACAAGTGATGACATAAATCATGGTCCCAATAACATTGCATCTAATAGACAATGTGTCATTTGCACCCCTGCTGGTGACATCTATCAAAATGAGGGTGGTCCCAAAAAAGGAGGGATTGTTCAAATTGACTGTGTGTCGCTTTTAAAAGTGCTCCCCCCCTCTGGTCAACATATGAAATAACAAGTGTGTGTAAGAAATTGAAATGCGCCCCCTTTGGCCAAAATTATTTATTTTTTTAAATGAATAAAAATGTATATAGAGACATGCTGTAATAACTTGAAGTAAATAATGAAGATTAAAAAACAATTACAAATAAAAAAATTAAACAACAACACAAAATGAACTAAAATCGGTCTTTTTCTCACAATGTGTTGACTTTTTTCTAATAAAATTGGGAACAATTTCTGATGTTGCAATATTTTATTGTAAAATTATTACTTTTTTATGTAAAATGTTTACTTTTTTAATGCAAAATGGTGACATTTGTCATATAAAATTCGGACGTTTATCACAATATTGCCAATGTTGTCGTTGTCCTTGTAAAACAGTGAATTTTTTTTGAGTAAAATTAAGAGTTTTGTCATAGTTTTGCAAGTAAAATTCCGATTATTATTATAATATTGCCAATATTTTTAAGTTTTCATTATAAAATTGTGACTTTTGTCAGGTAAGTTCATATTATTTTTTTAAATTATTAATCTACTAACTAAACTTTTGTTTATATTTTAAATATATTTTATTTTTATAATATTGCCAATATTTTTAAGTTTTCATTATAAAATTGTGACTTTTGTCAAGGATGTTCATATTATTATTTCTTTAATTAATCTACTAACTAAACTTTTGTTTATGTTTTAAATTTATTTTATTTTTATTTTGTGCGCTTCTAATATTTTAGATAAGGGGTGTCTAAACATTTTCTACCGAGAGGGCAATTTTAATATATATATATTTTTTTTTTTAAATGCAAGACAACATATATTACATATATTTAAATACACAAATTTGTGTTATAGGTGACTAAGTATATTACTATTATTATTAATATTATTAGTTTAAACATTTTAGCTTTTTCTCATTACATTACGATATTTTTGCTCTTTTTTTCGTACATTTTAATTGTTGTTTTTTTGGTTTTTTAGATGGATGTGTTATTATTTGAAAATACAACAATTTTAGCAGATACGTAAAAAATATTTGCACTAAATATCGGATCTGTATCGCCAATTCCAGCCTGAATTTTACTTGGTATCGGATCAGAAATTAGTGGTGTCGCACATCACATTTCAACTAAAATAATAATCATGTATAGGACTAAACGGTTGCAAATAAAAATACCAATTTAGTCATAATTTCTGCACTTGAGAAAAATCTCTATGACTTTAACTCCAGACTTCTTCGAAAAAAATGCTAAAAACAAATATTGTGCCAGCTTTATATTATAGGTGACGAAGTATATTTTTATAAGTTGGAACTTTTTAGCTGTTTCTCATTAAATACCAATTGTTTTGCTCTTTTTGTTATATGTATACAATTTGTTTCCCCATTTTAGAATAGAATAAAAATAATAATACAAAAAATCCTGCCTGAACAAAAATATTATTTTTCAGTTACACATTTAACAGTGTTTATTGTGATTAGTGTAATTTTTCAAATTCATTCTTAAGTTCATATTTATTTATTTTTTATTAATCTACCAACTAAACTTTTGTTTATATTTTAGATATATTTTATTTTTATTTTGTGTTCTTCTAATATTTTAGATAAGGGGTATCTAAACATTTTCTACCAAGGGGGCCATTTAAATATATATATTTTTTAAATGCAAGACAACAGATATTACATATATTTAATGACACACATTTGTGTTATAGGTGACTAAGTATATGATTATTATTATTATTATTATTATTAGTTTAAACATTTTAGCTTTTTCTCATTAAATTCAGATATTTTTTCTCTTTTTTTCTCACATCTTTTCTTCTTTCTTTCTTTTTTTAGATATATTATTTGAAAATACACGACTTTTAAAATTGTAGCAGACACGTTAGGTATATTTGCACAAAGTATCGATATCGGATCGGTATCGCCGATACCAGGCTGAATTTTACTTGGTATCGGATCGTAAATTAGTGGTGCAATTGGTGCTAAAAGATACATTTCAACTAAAATAATAATCATGTATAGGACTAAACGGTTGCAAATAAAAATACAACTTTATCACTTTAGTCATAATTTCTGCACTGGAGAAAACTCCCTATGACTTTAACTCCAGACTTCTTCGAAAAAAAATGCTAAAAACAGATATTGTGCCAGCTTTGTATTATAAGTGACAAAGTATATTATTATTAATCAGAACTTTTTAGCTGTTTCTCATTAAATACCAATTGTTTTGCTCTTTTTGTTACATGTTTACAATTTTTTTCCCCATGTTAAAATAGAATAAAAATAATAATAATACGAAAAATTCTGCCTGTACACAAATATTGTTCAGCTACACATTTAACAGTGTTTATTGTGATTGTTGTAATTTTTCTAATTAATTCTTAAGTTCATATTGTTTTTTTATTTTTATAAAAGTTTGTAAAACTTTTGTTTATATTTTAAATATATTTTATTTTTATTTTGTGCACTTTTAATATTTTAGATAAGGGGTGTCTAAACATTTTCTACTAAGGGGGCCATTTTAATATATATATTTTTTTAAATACAAGACAACATATATTACATATATTTAAATACGCAAATTTGTGTTATAGGTGAGTAAAAATATTATTATTATTATTCATATTATAAGTCTAAAAAATGTAGCTTTTTCTCATTAAATTCCGATATTTTTGCTCTTTTTTTCAAAAATTTTTACTGTTGCTTTTTTTTTTTAGATAGATGTGTTATTATTTGAAAAAACAAAAATGTTAGCGGATACGTAAAAAATATTTGCACTAAATATCGGATCGGTATCGCCGATACCAGCCTGAATTTTACTGGAAATTAGTGGTGTTGCACATCACATTTCAAGTAAAATATTAATCATGTATGGGACTAAACGGTTGCAAATAAAAATACAACTTTATCACTTTAGTCATAATTTCTGCACTGGAGAAAACTCCCTATGACTTCAACTCCAGACTTCTTCGAAAAAAATGCTAAAACCAGATATTGTGCCAGCTTTGTATTATAGGTGACGAAGTATATTATTTTTAATTAGAACTTTTTAGCTGTTTCTCATTAAATACCAATTGTTTTGCTCTTTTTGTTACATGTTTACAATTTTTTTCCCCATGTTAAAATAGAATAAAAATAATAATAATACGAAAAATTCTGCCTGTACACAAATATTGTTCAGCTACACATTTAACAGTGTTTATTGTGATTGTTGTATTTTTTCTAATTAATTCTTAAGTTCATATTGTTTTTTATTTTTATAAAAATGTGTAAAACTTTTGTTTGTATTTTAAATATATTTTATTTTTATTTTGTGCACTTCTAATATTTTAGATAAGGGGTGTCTAAACATTTTCTACTAAGGGGGCCATTTTAATATATATACTGTATATGTTTTTAAATACAAGACAACATATATTACATATATTTAAATACGCAAATTTGTGTTATAGGTGAGTAAAATTATTATTATTATTATTATTATTATTAATATTATAAGTCTAAAAATGTTAGCTTTTTTTATTAAATTCCGATATTTTTGCTCTTTTTTCTAAAAAATTTTTACTCTTGCTTTTTTTTTTTAGATAGATGTGTTATTATTTGAAAATACAAAAATGTTAGCGGATACGTAAAAAATATTTGCACTAAAAATCGAATCGGTATCGCCGATACCAGCCTGAATTTTACTGGAAATTAGTGGTGTTGCACATCACATTTCAACTAAAATATTAATCATGTATGGGACTAAACGGTTGCAAATAAAAATACAACTTTACCACTTTAGTCATAATTTCTGCACTGGAGAAAACTCCCTATGACTTTAACTCCAGACTTCTTCTGTTTGAGGTTCTCATTACTGCCACAAGGGGTGGAAAAAGGGTATTACATATAAGGACCACACCTGAGAAAGTGTCTCTGGCGGCCCTATGGTTAAGAAACACTCCATTATACCATCTTATTTATGCGTCTGTTTTCTGTCACTCCTCTACCAGTCGACCGCTGGCGGCGGTCTCTGAACGCTCCGTTTTGACACCGTCGGTGAAGGACAAGAGTTGCAGGTGCGGCCCGATCCATGCAAATCCGTCATTCCATGGCGGTAATTGACGAGGCGCTCGGAGGGGTGAGGGCTCCAATCTCCGGCATGTTTGCGCTGTCATGTCCCATGTTTGCCTCTGTCATCCGTCTTCATCAGGCGGCCGCACTCCGCTCCCGCCGGCGTCATCTCCAGAGTGGCGATTTATCCCTCCCATAATCGATGGTGACAGCTCGCGCGCCGGCGGGGACGTGATTAATCACTTTGTTCGATTAATTAAGGGCTGATTATGCGTTTTGAGCGCCAATCACGCTGCGGACGATCACGGGAGAAATGTGCGGCGTGTCGCTCGGACCTTCGCCTGATTCTGTCCACCACGGAGCCAGGTGAAGGTCTTCCATTGGATTTTTGGGTAAATACATCTCTGAAGTTCAAAAATACGAAGTGAGATTACCTCTAGGGTGTCCAAAGTGGGTATTTGCTGATGTTGCTCTATTGTTGTTGTTGTTGTTGTTTTTGTCTCTCTGTC
>NC_084732.1:5138009-5199295 GCF_033978785.1 Entelurus aequoreus | reverse complement strand
ATGAGGTGAGAAATGTGGTAACTGTATACATTTTAAATATGGCCCATTCACTTTTAATGGGGCAGAATTCCAGGAATTTTTGGAAAGGGAACCAATGTTTTGCTTTCGAGATGTTGGAAGAGTAGTGTGTGTGTGTGGATGGTTGGAAGGTTGAATCGGGTAAGAATTGGCGCAGAATTTTGAGAATTTGGGGCATTGTAGAACTTTGAAAACATTCATTCGTTTGAATGGGAATTTCCTGAAAATTTGGGAATTTTTGAACATATTGCTATTAGCACAATTGTACTAAAATATAGGAATGGGTTGGTGTTGGAATTTTTCGAATCGGTTGAAATATGTTGACATATAACCGTTTAAATTGAGAATTGATATTCTGTAATTCGGGAAATTTCAGGAAAACCGGGAATTTGTACGGGAAAAACAATAAGAACATTTGTTGTCCCAACTAAGAAGAATGTTGATACCTGAATGTAATGGTTGAAATTGGTTGAAAAATGTGGACTGTGAAAACTTTCCCGGAAGAGGTGAAAATGGGGGTTTGTAAAACCGGGAATTCTGAAAATTCCTGGAATTTTTTTGAACCTGGAAAATGGTAGTTTGATTGCCCAAGGTGAGTGGTAATAATTAGCGCCACATTTTTAGAATTGTGTGTATTGTAGAACTTTAAAAACATTATTTCATTTGAATGGGAATTTCCTGGAAATTTGGGAATTTTTGAAAATATTGGTAGTAGCTTGAATTGAGAATTGGTAGACTGAAATACATGGAATTTGGGGAAAACCGGGCATTTATTTGGGGAAAAAGTAGGAACATGTGTTGTCCCAACTAAGAGGAATGTTTTGATGGTGTAATAGTTGGCTTTGGTTGAAAAATTAAAACGAAAAATGAAAAATTTCCAGGAATAGGGAAAATAGAGCTCCGGAAAACTGGGAATTCTTCAAATTCCTGGAATTTTTTTGAACTTGGTAACTGGTAGTTTGATTGTCCAAGGTGAGTGGAGTGTGTGGATGGTGGAACAGTTCAAGTCAGGTGAGAAATGTGGGAACTGTGCAAGTTTGAAAAACGGCTTATTCGCTTTCAATGGGGGGACATTTCGGGAATTTTGGGAAAGGGAAAGAATGTTTTACCTTTGGGATCTTGGAAAAGTAGTATGTGTGTGAATGGTTGGAAGGTCGGAATTGGGTAAAAAGTGGCGCAGAATTTTGAGAATTTGGGGCATTGTAGACGTCTATTCATTTGATTGGGGATTTCCTGGAAATTTTTGAAAATATTGAATTGAGAATTGGTACATTGAAATACATGGAAGTTGGGGAAAACCGGGAATTTATATGGGAAAAAAGTAGGAACATTTGTTTTCCCAACTAAGAGGAATGTTTTGATGGTGTAATAGTTGGCATTGGTTGAAAAATGAAAATGAAGAATGAAAACTTTCCAGGAATAGGTCAAATAGGGCTCTGGAAAACTGGGAATGCTGTGAATTCCTGGAATTGTTTGGATTGTCCAAGGTGAGTGGAGTGTGTAGATGGTGGAACGGTTCAAGTCAGGTGAGAACTTTCGGAACTTTTAAAAAATCGGCTTATTCATTTTCATTGGGGGTAATTCCTGGAAATTCCGGGAATTTTGGGAAAGGGAAAACATGTTTTGCCTTTGAGATCTTGGAAGAGTCATGTAAGGTCGGAATTGGGTTAAAAAAAATTGGCGCATAATTTTTTCGCGAATTTTGTGTATTGTAGAACTTTAAAAACATTATTTCATTTAAATGGGAGTTTCCTGGAAATTTGGGAATTTTTGAAAATATTGGTACTAGTCTGATTTGAGAATTGGTAGACTAAAAAACATGGAATTTGGGGAAAACCGGGAATTTATACGGGGGGAAATGTAGGAACATTTGTTGTCCCAACTAAGAGGAATGTTTTGATGGTGTAATAGTTGGCATTGGTTGAAAAATGAAAACTTTCCAGGAATAGGTAAAATAGAGCTCTGGAAAACTGGGAATTCTGCAAATTCCTGGAATTGTTTTGAACTTGGTAACTGGTAGTTTGATTGTCCAAGGTGAGTTGAGTGTGTGGATGGTGGAACAGTTCAAGTCAGGTGAGAAATGTGGGAACTGTGTAAGTTGGAAAAACGGCTCATTCATTTTCAATGGGGGGTAATTCCTGGAAATTCCGGGAATTTTGGGAAAGCGAAATAATGTTTTACCTTTGAGATCTTGGAAAAGTAGTGTTTGTGGGGATGGTTGGAAGGTCGGAATCGGGTAAAAAGTGGCGCAGAATTTTGAGAATTTGGGGCATTGTAGAACTTTGAAGACGTCTATTCATTTAATTGGGGATGTCCTGGAAATGTGTTTAAAATATTGAATTGAGAATTGGTAAATTGAAATACGTGGAATTTTGCGAAAACCGGGAATTTATATGGGGAAAAAAGTAGCAACATTTGTTGTCCCAACTAAGAGGAATGTTTTGATGGTGTAATAGTTGGCATTGGTTGAAAAATGAAAATGAAGAATGAAAACTTTCCAGGAATAGGTCAAATAGGGCTCTGGAAAACTGGGAATTCTGTGAATTCCTGGAACTTTTTTGAACTTGGAAACTGGTAGTTTGATTGTCCAAGGTGAGTTGAGTGTGTGGATGGTGGAACGGTCCACGTCAGGTGAAAACTGTGCAAGTTCGAAAAATGGCCCAATGATTTTTAAAGGGAAAAATGTCCTGTAAAACTGGGAATTATGCAAATTCCTGGAATTTTTTGAACTTGGTTACTGGTAGTTTGATTGTTCAAGGTGAGTGTAGTGTGTGGATGGTGGAACAGTTCAAGTCAGGGGAGAAATGTGGGAACTGTGCAAGTTTGAAAAATGTCTTATTCATTTTCAATGGGGGAAAATTCCTGGAAATTCCGGGAATTTTGGGAAAAGATAAAACATGTTTTGCCTTTGAGATCTTGGAAGAGTTGTGTGTGTGAATGATTGAAAGGTCGGAATCGGGTAAAAAAAATTGGCGCAGAATTTTGCGAATTTTGTGTATTGTAGAACTTTGAAAACATTCTTTCATTTATATGGGAATTTCCTGGAAATTTTGGAATTTTTGAAAATATTGGTACTAGTTTGAATTGAGAATTGGTAGACTGAAATACATGGAATTTTGGGAAAACCGGGACATTTATATGGGAAAAAAGTAGGAACATTTGTTGTCCCAACCCAGAGTAATGTTTTGATGGTGTAATAGTTGGCATTGGTTGAAAATGTAAACTTTCCAGGAATTGTTCAAATAGAGCTTGGAAAACTGGGAATTATTCAAATTCCTGGAATTGTTTTGAACATGGTAACTGGTAGTTTGATTGTCCAAGGTGAGTGGAGTGTGTGGATGGTGGAACGGTCCACGTCAGGTGAAAACTGTGCAAGTTCGAAAAATGTCCCAATCATTTTTAAAGGGAAAAATGTCCCGAAAAACCAGGAATTCTGGGTAATCTGGTTTATTATTATTATTTTTGTTTTTTGTTTTGGGTGGGGGTGCTCACGATTCCAAAGTGCTGTGCAGACATAAGAAACAATTGAAAAAAACATTGACATTGTGAATAAAATACAAGAGTAAAATATATCTTTGAAGAAGTGCAAAATATATCACCTAAAGATTGATGAATAAAAATGTGTGCAACAGGAAATAAAAGCAGCAAGATTTCCCGCCTAACAGGATTTCAACGCCAGGGAGTAAAAATATGTTTTTAGCCTCCATTTAAATTGGCTCAGAGACTGGGAGGATCTAATAGATAAACTGCTCCACGGTCTAGGCCATGCCGCTGAAAAAGGCTGTATGTATTTTGAGCCTAGACTTAGGGACAGCCAGGAGGATCTGGTCTGGGAGAATAAGGCTGGATAAGAGAGGGCGGGGCTACTTGGTGCAAGACCTTTAAAAACAATAAGTCCAATTTGAAAGTAACAGAGCCAATAAAAGGGAGGCCAGCACAGCATCCATAATACTTTTATACATTATGGGAAAGTAAATTAAATATACAATGAACTTTTGCCAATTTATGGTCATGATTTATGTTTATGTAACAATCTTGCCTTCCTTCCTACTTCCTCCAAAACGAAATGTTTAGGATTTGCTCTGACCCGTGACGTTTCCTGAGCTGCGACGTCAGCGGATTATCCATACATAAAACAATAAGTAATAACAGTAGGTTAGAAATGTGAATATGTTAGCAAGGCGAGCTTGATTTGTTGTGTAGCTAGTTTAGCCTTCTACTGTAAGACGATAGGGTCACCGTCCTTCGGCAAAATAAATAATAATTTTCCTAAAAACTACTTTTAATTGGATTAGTGTCTACTGTGTTTGGCAGTGGACCAGTTAGTATCATAATCTGTTTTTTTGTTAGCAATGTAACTCGGGATTCCAAAATTTCCAGGAAATTCCCATTCAACTTAAATAACTTTTTCAAAGTTTTACAATGCCCCAAATTCTCGAAATTATGCACCATTTTTTACCCGATTCCGACCTTTCAACCATCCACATCCTTCCAACATCTCAAAGGCAAAACATTTTTTTTTCCCTTTCCCCAAATTCCCAGCATTTCCAGGAATTTCTCCTCGTTGAAAATGAATAGGCCATTTTTCATACTTGCACAGTTCCCACATTTCTCACCTGACTTTAACCGTTCCACCATCCACACACTCCACTCACCTTGGACAATCAAACTACCAGTTACCAAGTTCAAAAAAATTCCAGGAATTTGCAGAATTCCCGGTTTTCAGAGCCCTATTTTACCTATTCCTGAGAAGTCTTAATTCTTCAACCAATTTCAAACATTCCACCTTCAAAACATTCCCCTTAGTTGGGACAACAACAACTTTTTTTTTTCTCGTACAAATTTCCGGTTTACCCGAAATTCCACAAATTTTGAAAGACCCATTCTCTATTCAAACCCTTGCGTCAACATATTTCAAACGATTCGAAAAAGTCCAACACCAACCCATTCATATATTTAGGACAATTGCGCAAGTACAAATATTTTTAAAAATTCCAAAATTTCCAGGAAATTCCCATTCAAAAGAAATAAAATGTTCAAAGTTCTCCAATGTCTAAAATTCGCTAAATTTTGCGCCTCTTTTTACCCGATTCTGACCTTTCAACCATCCACACACACCACTCTTCCAACATCTTGAAGGAAAAACATTGTTTCCCTTTCCCAAAATGTCCTGGAATTTCCCCCCATTGAAATCAAATGGGCCATATGTTTACAGCACCCTGGTATACAAGCCAAGGCCACTAAATTTTAGAAGAAACACATTTTTTTTGCATATACTGTATGAGTCACTGTATGGCTGGAAAATATTGACGTAGTAACAGTTTGAATTTAAATGGGTATTTCGGAATTCCTGGATTTTCGGGAAACCCGGGAATTTGTACGAAAAGAAAAATGGTAGTTATGTTGTTGTCCCAACTAAGAGGAATGTTTTGAAGGTGGAATGGTCAAAATCGGTTGAAAATGTGAAAACTTTCCAGGAAAAGGTGAAAATAGGGCTTTGGAAAACCGGGAATTCTCCGAATTCCTGGAATTCTTTTGAATAGGAATTCCCTGTATATTTCTGAATTTCGGGAAAACCGTGAATTTTTGAAAATATTGATACTAGCACAATTGTCCTGCATGATATGAATAGGTTGGTGTTGGAAGTTTTTTAATCGGCTGAAAAATGTTGACGTAGTAACAGTTTGAATTTAAATGGGTATTTTGAAATACCTGGATTTTCGGGAAAATCTGGAATTTTTGAAAATATTGATACTAGCACAATTGTCCTGCATGATATGAATAGGTTGGTGTTGGAATTTTTTTAATCGGCTGAAAAATGTTGACATAGTAACAGTTTGAATTTAAATGGGTATTTTGAAATTCCTGGATTTTCGGGAAAATCTGGAATTTTTGAAAATATTGATACTAGCACAATTGTCCTGCATGATATGAATAGGTTGGTGTTGGAATTTTTTTAATCGGCTGAAAAATGTTGACGTAGTAACAGTTTGAATTTAAATGGGTATTGCGGAATTCCTGGATTTTCGGGAAACCCGGGAATTTGTACGAAAAGAAAAATGTTATTTTTATTGTTGTCCCAAATAAGAGGAATGTTTTGAAGGTGGAATGGTCAAAAACGGTTGAAACAGTGAAAACTTTCCGGGAAGAGGTGAAAATAGGGCTTTGGAAAACCGGGAATTTTGGGAATTTCTGGAAAAAAATTTAACATGGAAAATGATAGCTTGATTTTCCCAGGTGAGTGAAGTGTGTGGATGGTGGAAAAGTTTGAATCGGTTGAAAAATTTTGGATATGGAAAGGTTTGTGTATTGTCCATTCATTTTCATTGAGGGGAAATTCCTGGTAATTCAGATTTGGTTAAGGGAAAACATGGTTTTTGTTTGATATATGGGAAGAGCAGTGTGGGTGGATGGTTGAAAGGTCGGAAACATTTTGAGAGATTTCCCCATTCATTTGAATGGGAATTCCCTGAACATTTGTGCATTTCTGGAAAACCGGGAAATTTGGAAAATATTGATACTAGCACAATCGTCTTACATGTTATGAATAGGTTGGTGTTGGAATTTTTTTAATCGGCTGAAAAATGTTGACGTAGTAACAGTTTGAATTTAAATGGGTATTTACGGAATTCCTGGATTTCCGGGAAACCCGGGAATTTTTCCGAAAAGAAAAATGCTAGTTTTGTTGTTGTCCCAACTAAGAAGAATGTTTTGAAGGTGGAATGGTCAAAAATGGTTGAAAAATGTGAACTGTGAAAACTTTCCGGAAAGAGGTGAAAATAGGGCTTTGGAAAACCGGGAATTCTGGGAATTCCTGGAATTTTTTTTAACATGAAAAATGATAGCTTGATTGTCCCAGGTGAGTGGAGTGTGTGGATGGTGGAACAGTTCAAATCGGTTGAGAAATGTGGGATATGGAAGGGTTTGTGTATTGCCCAATCATTTTCAATGGGGGGGAAATTCCTGGTAATTTCGGTTTGGTAAAGGGAAAACATTTTTTTGGGGTTTGATATATGGGAAGAGCAGTGTGGGTGGATGGTTGAAAGGTTGGAAACATTTTGAGAGATTTTCCCATTCATTTGAATTCCCGGACATTTGTGAATTTCGGGAAAACCGGGAATTTGGAAAATATTGATACTAGCACAATCGTCTTACATGATATGGATAGGTTGGTGTTGGAATGTTTTAATCGTCTGAAAAATGTCGACGTAGTAACAGTTTGTATTTAAATGGGTATTTCAGAATTCCTGTATTTCCGGGAAACCCCGGGAATTTGTACGAAAAGAAAAATGCTAGTTTTGTTGTTCTCCCAAATAAGAGGAATGTTTTGAAGGTGGAATGGTGTCAGGTTCAAACATTGATGACATTTATTAAACAGACGAGAAGCAAGGAATCATGCAGAGACAGAGTTACATTTTGCTCAATGAGGAGAGACGTATTGGGCTGTACACTCAGTTACAGTTTCAACCTACGCTCTAAGGTACAGCCCCACGTGCTCCTCTATTTATTTGGGAGGTCCCTGGTTACTGCTTCTGAAGGAAGGGGGGTAGTTTCAGCAGCCCCAGTTAGACACAATATATGACTATTCATGAAATGGAAATGTGCTGACACTCGTGATATCGCCCTGTCTCTGCTTTGTCTGCGTCAAGGCACTCGATGTTCGCCCTTGGCAGTCAGCAAGCCGGGTCTGGACACGTACTCCCGACTGTTGCAATGCATCATGGTCCCCATGATCTCTATGAAGCAACTGTGTGCTCGTCCACGTCTAAAGGACCTTCACCGCGCGACGCTTCCGGGCCAGACGCCGTCTCACTCCGACGGTTCTGGCGTCTGTCGCTCCTCGCCGTTGCGCCTCGGGGCCCCGCGACGCCTTCCTCCACGTCTCCGCGCTCACAATGGGGCTAATTTGTGAGGAATCAGCCGGCAAATGTCGGCCGGCGGATTAACACGCCATTAGCGTCTGCCACAGACAGACCCTGACTAATAACGTGTCTTTTATCCCTATAAATAATGTTCAGTCTTTTGACTTGTGGCGACGTGAGGCTGACTCACGCTCGCCTGTCCTTTGCTGTAATGAGCGATGTAACGGCATTACAACTAAACGTAATTGGCTTAACGGCATTATTGCCGCTGTTTAATCGCTAAATGAATCATCGGCTTTGATCTTTTCAGGGGCGCCTTTTGCGGGGGAGGGGGGGAAAGAAAAAAGAAAGAAAAAAATAGCTTGTGCTGTCTCTCTGCCGTTGCCGTGGCAACTCTGCTGCCCCACAAAGGGGAGAACGGACACGGAGATCGGCGGGTGTTTACCCAGCAGGCACGAGACGTTAAAACAACGCTGAAAACTTGTTGAATTGGGTTGTCCTGGAATTTCTGACTTTTGAACTATAATTCGTGTCTATTAAAAATGTCTGCTCATTTCGTTTTTTTTCTATTCTATACCACTAAGGACCAGATGTAGGACAAAGTTGAATATGGAGTCGCTCTGACCATTCTACACAATGTTTTGATTGTCTAAGCATGACTAAGGGATTCAAGGATGTTGCAAAACAAACATGTCGGAAACAACGGGACCTTGGGGCATGGGGAAACAGATAAAATGGCCAAGTGGCAAGGGCTAAGGAAGACTGCTTGATTCTTGTGTCCTCCGGAGGACGTTTGTTGGTCTGCATGGGCAGCTTAATCCAACTTTGCACTTTTGACTAGGGGTAAATAAACTTTTTGTACTAAACTAATCATAGGCTTTGATCTTTTCAGGGGCGCCTTTTGCGGGGGGGGGGGGGGGGGGACAGAAAAAGAAAAGAAAAAATAGCTTGTGCTGTCTCTCTGCCGTTGCAACTCTGCTGCCCCACAAAGGGGAGAACGGACACAGAGATCGGCGGGTGTTTACCCAGCAGGCACGAGACGTTAAAACAACGCTGAAAACTTGTTAAATTAGGTTTTAGTGGAATTTCTGACTTTTGAACTATATTTCGTGTCTTTTAAGAATGTCTGCTCATTTCATTTATTTTTGTACTCTATACCATTGAAGGACCAGATGTAGGACAAAGTTGAATATGGAGTCGCCCTGACCATTCTACACAATGTTTTGATTGTCTAAGCATGACTAAGGGATTCAAGGATGTTGCAAAACAAACATGTCGGAAACAACGGGACCTTGGGGCATGGGGAAACAGATAAAATGGCCAAGTGGCAAGGGCTAAGGAAGACTGCTTGATTCTTGTGTCCCCCGGAGGACGTTTGTTTGTCTGCATGGGCAGCTTAATCCAACTTTGCACTTTTGACTATGGGTAAATAAACTTTTTGTACTAAACTAATCATAGGCTTTGATCTTTTCAGGGGCGCCTTTTGCGGGGGGGGGGGGCAGAAAAAAGAACGAAAAAAATAGCTTGTGCTGTCTCTCTGCCGTTGCCGTGGCAACTCTGCTGCCCCACAAAGGGGAGAACGGACACGGAGATCGGCGGGTGTTTACCCAGCAGGCACGAGACGTTAAAACAACGCTGAAAACTTGGTAGGAGTGGAATTTCTGACTTTTGAACTATAATTCGTGTCTATTAAGAATGTCTGCTCATTTCATTTATTTTCTATTCTATACCATTGAAGGACCAGATGTAGGACAAAGTTGAATATGGAGTCGTTCTGACCATTCTACACAATGTTTTGATTGTCTAAGCATGACTAAGGGATTCAAGGATGTTGCAAAACAAACATGTCGGAAACAACGGGACCTTGGGGCATGGGGAAACAGATAAAATGGCCAAGTGGCAAGGGCTAAGGAAGACTGCTTGATTCTTGTGTCCTCCGGAGGACGTTTGTTTGTCTGCATAGGCAGCTTAATCCAACTTTGCAGTTTTGACTATGGGTAAATAAACTTTTTGTACTAAACTAATCATAGGCTTTGATCTTTTCAGGGGCGCCTTTTGCGGGGGGGGGGGACAGAAAAAGAAAAAGAAAAAATAGCTTGTGCCGTCTCTCTGCCGTTGCCGTGGCAACTCTGCTGCCCCACAAAGGGGAGAACGGACACGGAGATCGGCGGGTGTTTACACAGCAGGCACAAGACGTTAAAACAACGCTGAAAATCAAGCTGAAGATTGCTTGATTCTTGTGTCCTCCGGAGGGCGTTTGTTTGTCTGCATAATCCAACTTTGCACTTTTGACTATGGGTAAGTAAACTTTTTGTACTAAACGCACTTTTGTTGCTGTTTAAGCTTCGGACAATCCACTACAAGGTCCTGACGTCGAGCAACTCAAACCTAACGTTGAAACAACATGCTTTTAGACGACGTTTAATCAATGTTGGGTTCTGACGTTGATTTGACCATTGAAATTTGGTCATTTTATAACCAATATTCTACAACACAAATACAACGTTGAAACAACATGCTTTTGACAACGTTTAATCACACTGATTTGACCATTGAATTTTGGTAGTTTTCCAACCAATATTACACAACTCAAACACAATGTTAAAACAACATTCTCGTCAGGTTCAAACACTGGTGACATTTATTAAACAAGACAAGAAGCAAAGAATCAGAGACAGAATTCAATTTGGAGAAACGTGTCGACCTGTAACCTCCTACAGTGTCACCCACGCTTTGGCGAAAGATTGTATGCCTCCTTCCTTTATTTGGACTTTCTCTAACCACATGGCCTATTTCTAAAGGACAAAGATCGTAAAGAGTTCACAGAAAAGGTCTTAAACGAGTTCAGAAAGACGTTCGTAAAACAGTTGATAACCGAAAGTCTCCTGGAGGGGATTCTGGTCCTGCTTCCTCTTCGCTTTTATAGTCCTTAGGTCAGACAATATCTTTCTGTTTGATTATAATACAAGAAAGACAACAGGAACACCTTCATGTTGCTTCCCCCCCTACACAGTGGAGTTTTACGAGCCTTACTCTTGGTAGGTTCCAAAGACAGCGTTTTCTTCTCACCAGGCACTCAAATGTAACACAAAGTTTTTGTGATAACTTAGAAACAATTATTCTAACGATTCTTTTTGACGATGTTCAATCAATGTCGGGTTCTGACGTTGATTTGACCATTGAAATGTGGTTATTTTATAACCAATATTCTACAACACAAATACAACGTTGAAACAACATTCTTTTTGACGACGTTTAATCAACGTTGGATTCTCACATTGATTTGACCATTGAATTTTGGTAATTCTCCAACCAATATTATACAACTCAAACATAACGTTAAAATAACATTCTTTTTGACGACGTTTATTCAATGTCGGGTTCTGACGTTGATTTGACCGTTGAAATGTGGTCATTTCACAACCAATATTCTACAACACAAATACAATTTTAAAACGACATTATTTTTGACAATGTTTATTCAATGTCAGGTTGTGACGTTGATGATTTGACCATTGAAATTTGGTCATTTTACAACCAATATTCTACGACCCAATTACAACGTTGGAACAACATGCTTTTCGACGACGTTCAATCAATGTTGGGTTCTGACGTCGATTTGACCATTGAAATTTGGTCATTTTACGACACAAATACAACATTTAAACAACATGCTTTTTGACGACGTTTATTCAATGTCAGGTTCTGACGTTGATTTGACCATTGGAATGTGGTCATTTTACAACCGATATGTTACGACACAAATACAACGTTAAAAGAACATGCTTTTTGACAATGTTTATTCAATGTTGGGTTCTGACGTTAATTTGACCCTTGAAATTTGGTCATTATACAACATATATTCTACGAACCAAATACAACGTTAAAACAACATTATTTTTGACAATGTTTATTCAATGTCAGGTTGTGACGTTGATTTGACAATTGAAATTTGGTCATTTTATAACCAATATGCTACAACACAAATACAACGTTGAAACAACATGCTTTTTGACGACGTTAAATCAATGCTGGGTTCTGACGTTGATTTGACCATTGAATTTTGGTAATTTCCCAACCAATATTATACAACTCAAACACAACGTTGAAACAACATGCTTTTTAACGACGTTTAATCAATGTTGGGTTCTGACGTTGATTTGACCGTTGAAATGTGGTCATTTATAAATGATAAATGATAAATGGGTTATACTTGTATAGCGCTTTTCTACCTTCAAGGTACTCAAAGCGCTTTGACAGTATTTCCACATTCACCCATTCACACACACATTCACACACTGATGGCGGGAGCTGCCATGCAAGGCGCTAACCAGCAGCCATCAGGGGCAAGGGTGAAGTGTCTTGCCCAAGGACACAACGGACATGACTAGGATGGTAGAAGGTGGGGATTGAACCCCAGTAACCAGCAACCTTCCGATTGCTGGCACGGCCACTCTACCAACTTCGCCACGACACGTGAAATTTGGTCATTTCACAACCAATATTCTACAACACAAATACAACGTTAAAACGACATTATTTTTGACAATGTTTATTCAATGTCAGGATGTGACGTTGATGATTTGAACATTGAAATTTGGTCATTTTACAACCAATATTCTACGACCCAATTACAACGTTGGAACAACATGCTTTTCGACGACGTTTCTTCAATGTTGGGTTCTGACGTCGATTTGACCTTTGAAATTTGGTCATTTTACGACACAAATACAACATTTAAACAACATGCTTTTTGACGACGTTTATTCAATGTCAGGTTCGGACGTTGATTTGACCATTGGAATTTGGTCATTTTATAACCAATATGCTACAACACAAATACAACGTTGAAACAACATGTTTTTTGACGATGTTAAATCAATGTTGGGTTCTGACGTTGATTTGACCATTGAATTTTGGTCATTTTCCAACCAATATTATACAACTCAAACACAACGTTGAAACAACATGCTTTTTAACGACGTTTAATCAATGTTGGGTTCTGACAATAATCTACAACACAAATACAACGTTGAAACAACATTCTTCTTGACAACTGTAGTGGATTGTCCGAAGCTTAAACAGGCAACAAAAGTAGTTTAGTACAACAAATTTATTTACCCATTATCAGAAGTGCAGGTTGAATTAAGTTGTCCGTGCAAGCAGACACAATGTACTCCAGAGCACACAAGACACACACAAGCCAAAATCACCCCCGAGTTCCGGTCTTCTCCCATTTTTTATATGTCTGTTGTGCGTCATCGTTCCTTATCAAATGCGTCAATGTCTTGTTTTGCTTTTCCTATCTGTTCCATAACAACTCGAATTCTGTAGACAGGTTGGCACGACTCAATATTCACTTTTGTCCCACAACTGGTCCATTCAATGGCACAAAATACAAGAGTATTGAAAATGAGCGGACATTCTTAAAAGACAAGAAATATAGGTCAAAAGGTCAGAAATTCTACTACATACCCGCCTTCCAGGGTCTTAAGACCCTGGACCAAAACAATTTCTGATATAGACCACTAACTTAAATCTCTACCGCAGATAGAGGCAAAAACCTCAATTTTTTTATACGAGGCAAAAATTCCGTCTATGACCCTCCTTCAGAGCGATCGCTGTTACCAGCCTGCAGTAAAACCATCTCACAGAACACAATTAGTGGCCTACCCTTTGATTTAGTAAGGGAATAACAAATACTTTGATCATGGACATCATTGAACATAAATAGATGAATGTATATAGACTTATGACTGTAAGACATTTGCAAAAATATGTTTCCCGGCATTTGCAATGAATGTAGTTACCAATATTGTTAATTATCAATTGATTTTGAACACACAACTGAATTTCGTATGAGTCCATGTTCGATTAGTGCTCGTATAGATGGCTCGGTGGTGCCTCAGGCTGGTGGCCTGCCGACACCTCGTTGGGCTTTTGGCTGCCCTGGTGAAGAAAGAGATCCACTCAAACAGTCTGTCTCTGTCTCTTCTTGGGGTGTGGTTCAGTCCATTGGGCAGACTGTTCAGTGGCATGTGCGTGCTGGCCGAAATTGGGGAAAACTCAGGTAGAGTTGGAGCTGTGGGGGCTTTGGGGAAGGCTGGGGCAGAGTATGGGGCGTGGGGCTTTGGTCCAGGCCCTCGGCTTGCTTCAGGCCTCCTCGCTGCTTCGGCACTCCCGACACTTCTTTCCACAGCTGCTGGAGTCCCGGTGGACACATTGGCTGGCAACCTTAGTTGTTCTCGTCATCGCTGGCAAGGTGTTGTCTCTCCTCTCGGTTCCTTCCAGTCAGGTATCGGGTGTTGGTCCTGGATCGGCTTTGACCGTGCCCCTCTTAGCGAGTGCAAGGGAATCTGGAGTGGCTGCTTTTATCCTCAAATCTGCACAGAGGAACTGGCACACAAATTCTACATTTTGCAAACTTACCATTTTGGTCTCATGGTCTTTCCACCTTCCTAGGAAGCTGCTGGTCCTGAGAAGTGCTGATCTTGTGACTGAAGAAGATTAACCTGTTTTCTTAAAATAGGTGCCGTTGTTTGACCTAATCTTTTTGGGGAAACCATGTCGGGATATTAGATCATTCACAAAACATTGAATTACTGAATTGGCACCCTCCTTTGAGGTTGGGGTTGCTTTCGCCAACCACTGCAATTGTCAATCTAAATCATTACGTTCCTTTATCCTTGATCATATCGATTAAATAAAACCTCAACACGCTCAAACTTGACCCAATCCAAACTCACCTCCCCCCTCTGTCCCTCTCACAGGGACAGTGTTAGTCGTAGTAATAGTAATAGTAGTAGTAGTAGTAGTATTAGTAGTTTCAGAAACATCCAAGAAAAAGAAAAGGCAGCTGATAGTCAAGTGCAGCAAGAACAGAGGCGGAGGACAGGTCATGTTTGAGGTCACTGTTCGCTTTTGCAATAGTACTTTGATATTTTACAACACCTAGTGAATTATTGTGGCCTCAATAATTCACTAAATAGTTGTATTTAATTTAGTCTATCTATGATGGGACAATGCACAGAAACATTAAGTTCAGAAACAGATATGTTCTGTACTAGATTATATCTAAATAGCTACTTTCCATCTGTAGTCCCTGGCTACCTAAATTAAGGGGATCCACAAATCAAGCAATAAAATTATGACACTAATTAATCATAATAAATATATACATTCATAATAATCAATAATTAATCAAAAATAATCATACTGTAGCATGTATTCAATTATAAGAAAAGTCACCAAATGCCCCTTCATGGACACATACTTACCATACAATACAACCACACCTTATTTACATCATCACACAAAGACAATAAATGCTCTTGTTCACATCTGTCATCATTCGTAAAAACAACCAAGATTTTAACAGCCATACCTCACAATTTACAACAAAAATGCTCTCATAGATAAATATAATACTCATTAAATTGATGTGTCAACATAATGCCCCTCTTAGTGACCGTCTGAGCAGCCTTGATTGCTCCAAAGCCACTTTTTTTTATTTTTTATTTCAAATTTTCTATTCCTTTTGTTATAACGTGGAGAAGGCTAATTGGTCTGTACATGTTCTGGTCTTCTTTATTTCCTGCTTTATGGATTTAATCATAGTAGCAGTTTCTCCACGTGGTAGGGAAAGTGTTTTCCGTTATTGATTTATTTATCAATCGTTGTTATACGAGCAATAATACAATCCTTATATGTTTTTAGGAAGATAGTGTCCAACCCATATATATATCTCTAGATCGTGAGTCTGATAATGCAGCGAAGATTTTGTTTAACTTTGTTTCATTTGTTAATCCTAAAATGAGTCCATCCTGAATAAATGACAATTATTTGCACTGATTTTGAGGGATTTTTATTCAGGGTTTGTACAGACTGGATGAAATGTTCATTAAAATTATTACTTATGTCCAGACTGTCTGCGATAGTAGCGCCATTGATATTTAATGTTATAGTGTTGTTTCTTGTTTGCTCTCTTCCCGTAAGTTTGTATCTGGTTTTCCATAACTCTCTATTGTTCCCTTTTGCAGTTTTAATTAATTCTAAGTGAAAGTCAGCCTTAGACTTCCGCATAAACATTGTTACCTTGTTCTTCCAAACTTTTAAAACATACGATCTGTATTTAGACCTGTTATAATTGCTCTTTTGAGAGCTGAGTCCCGATGTCTTTATTAGAATCCAAATTGTTTTATTAATCCAAGGTATTTTTATTTTAGCACTCTTCTTTCTGGTTTTGTATTCGTGTATTTACAGATGTTCTCTTTAATTTTTGTCATCCAATTGTAATTCTAGTAGGGCTGCTTATCATTTGTATCATGTAGAAGCCGTTTATAATATCCTTAAGTTTCTTTCTACGCGTCTTATTTAACCAGTCCAGATTAACGTCCCCCATGACGTTACTTCTTTCATACTATGCTGTTTGAGGATGTCTGAAAATGAATCAAGAAAAATGTCTTTAGCTGTGGTCGGTCGGTATACTACAATTACCTTGAAATACATTTCTGAGGAACATGTGATTTTAATTTCAACATACTCAAATTGATCTACTTTTAATGTTTTCCCTTTCACAAATCATAATTCCTCCCCCCTTTGTCACTCGATCTGTCTTTTCTGTAATCTTGTCCCCCGGGACATTAATTAGAACGAAAGTTGTTGTGGGTTTTAACCATGTCTCTGATAGACACGGTAATCCGGATTAGAGTCTGACAGTAACTGCTGTATTTGTTCAGTATGTTTCCTGTGGTAGAAAGTTTAATAATGCGGACACGTTTGTTACTGAATACTTTCTACAGACTTCTGTCTCTCTGCGACTTTGTGTATGTAATAAGCAACTATAATTTTTTGATATGCTTAAATTTTATTTTAGCTCAGCTGTTGTGTAGCTGCTAGCTCTTTGTAGCCTACAGCAGAAATGTCCACATTGCAACCAATAGCTATGTTTTTAACAGACAACCGAAATAATTGAAAATGTGGTATTTGCGTATCGGTTCAATACGCAAATACAGAGAGCAAAGGAACAATGTGGGTCATTAGTTGTCCATCTTATACCATTCTAATTGTTGTAAGGATAGTTCACATGAGCGGCCATACCTTGAGTCCCACCATATATAAGAGTCAAAAGGCTCCTATTATGAGTCGTCCAATTGGTGATCATACACTTTGGCGGTTTGGGTGGCAGGACACACGGACGCACCTCCGTCAGCCAGTGCTAGGACAGTTGGAGCAGTCACCGTCTTCCACTCATTCCTGGGATGCGTCCCCAGTAGTTGTCAGCTGATGTCGTGCTGTCAGGCAACATCAGGAAGTTCCTTCTGTGCAGTATTGAATTGTCAGGGCACAGTTCGTAAGCAGGTCATTACAAGGTGTGTGCAGGTTGACCACAAAGGAATGCTTCAAAGATTGTGTTGAACATTGTCCGTTGACACTTATGTCCAGCAGGGGTCTGTTTGTATCCTGCTGTTCGTCCTGCTGTCACACCTGTATTTTTTGTGAGCATGTTCTGGCTACAACTTTGGAGCTTGTCTTGTTCAGAGAAGTTGGCAGTCCCCCGGCTGCACATCCTTTCCACCCTCGCTTGACCTAGCACAACCGTGGCTACCACCCAAGTCCGTCTGAATGGTTTTACGTTTTGTTGAGGTTTTTTCCTCCAGAATTTGGAACTCAAAACATGTACACCCATCGTTTTCATATCCTCTCGGTTAGTTCAATTTTGCATATCACGTTTTTTTTTTAAATTACAGTCTTAACTATCCCATTAATTGCTAATCAATAACCTTAATTCAAAGATTATACGTACTACTTCATGTGTATTTAAGTACCCTTTTAATTCACTTAAAGATTATGTATAAGTTAATTTAAACTATCATTTGTCTATCAGTAGGCGCGAGCAAGCTGTCATGCTTGCACTCTGACCTCCCGCTGTGCGTGATACTCTCCAAAACAAAGGAATGTTTTTATTCACGTTTCTCCTTATCTTTCAGCTAAATCTTTTAATCTTTTAATCTTTTAACTTTTAACGTCCGCACTGTGTTTATTTTTATTGTCTGTATTTTAATTTTGCTTTTATTTTCTTTCATTTCACTTTGTTGTATGAAAAACGCCGCACAAACATATCCTTGCCTTGCCCGTCTCCGACTGGTTATCCAACTTGGTCATAACAAACACACAAGGCCATGCTCTAAGCGCCATGCCTAATCACACTTCTCCTCTTTTTTATTTTTTATTTTTAACTTTACATATCGGCTCTTATTCTAATTATTAATGTAGGCTGTTTTTTGTAATTATTATTCAACACTATTCACAGCAAAACAGTTGTAAAGTTATAGTTATTCGCATTATACTCTCAAAATCTGTAGCTAACTGAAAGCTGTTGAGATTTGGTTTGCCTCCTTTATCTCAGTGGCCTAGTGGTTAGAGTGTCCGCCCTGAGATCGGCAGGTCGCAAGCCCAAAACCCCGGTCGAGTCACACCAAAGACCACAAAAAACTTGGGAGCCAAATCACCAAACATGATTCCCGGGCGCATGGTATGGTGTACTGCAATGTCTAAATAAAACTATAAATTACTCCAAACTAAAATGTCAGACTGCACTTTAAAGTTACTTTTATTCAATTAATTTCCAAACTAACCACCACCACAGCAGACATCTTCCTCAATCCTATCCCAATACTCCCATAAATTAGAAAGGTGTTTCACAACAGTGGTTAAGTAGTTATTTTAAGTAATAGATCTCAATATGTAGAAATTAATAAGACTAAATTTGCCCTAGTGTGTGAATGTTGTCTGTCTATCTATCTGTGTTGGCCCTTTGATGAGGTGGCGACCTGTCCAGGGTGCAAAGTCAAATTGTGAAACAAAAATTAAAGTTGAATCAAGTGGAAATTGACAGAGTATATGAACTACATTCTTGAGAATAATAATTGATCATTAATATGTTGGAAGCCACATATTGAACATATTAAAGAAAAATATCCAAATCCATTGCTATTCGGTATAAAGTTAAACACATGCTGAATAAGAAATGTCTGCACATGTTATTTTATTCATTTATTTTTCCATATGTAATATTGTTTTGAAGTTTGGGGAAATGTTTATAGAATAAATATAGACCCAATACTTAAACTTAAAAGGCTCATTTCAATATTACACAAAGCATTATTGTTATGATCATATCAATCCATTTTTTAAGTCATAATGTGTTAAATGTTCAGATAATTTAATTTTAAAACAATTGCAATTATGTTTCCGAGTAAAGAACAACAGCCTTCCAGTTTGTATTCTTAGCTTGTTTACATTATGAGGAGACACTATCATTTACGGGGGGTATCGATTTTTGAAATAGGTCAAGTAAAATAAAATAAAAACACAAATGTATTTCAGTTTTAGGAGTTAAATGATGTACCATCCTCAGTGATGAGCTGAACACATGTAGTTTTTTGTTATGGTTTAAGAGACCCTTGAAAAGCAAAGTTTTTTAACATTATGCAATATAGTAACAATTACTTTCATCTTTTAACGTTGATGTTCCAGGTAATTTAATGTTCAGTAATTGTATATCATAGGCCAATATAAGCTTTGGCTTCCGCCTATTCTTTTTTTTTTTTTTTTTTCGGTCATTCTTTTTTCTTTTCTTTTCTGTGTGTAAATGTATATGATTGTTAATATGTCTAATTTACTGTTAAACTGCTCACACAAATTGGTTGATGGTTGATTACATGACCAAAATAAACTTATTTCATCTATTCATTCATTATCTATCGCACTCATAGTTTTATTCCATTTTGCATGTAATTATTCCTATTGATTTCTTCCCATTTCACTCAAGCAACTAAACAAACAAACAAACTTGCAGCTAACCACAATCAACAGCATACTATTTACGAATCCAAAATAATCAGTCTTATAAAATAATTTTAGCTTTAGATATGATTTAGGGCAGTGGTTTTTAACCTTTTTTTTCCAGTAAATTAAAGAAATAAAATACAGCATAATGTCATTATTTTCTGATTTATTAAATTGTATAACAGTGCACCATATTGCTCATTTGTTGTGGTCTTACTTGACTTATTTGGACAAACAAAAAAATAAGAATAACTAAAACGTTTTAAAAATTAAAATAGTGATTAAATTATAATAAAGATTTCTATACATATAATCAATCATCAACCTTCTTTGGATATTGCAATAGAGATCCATCTGGGCTCGTGAACTTAATTCTAAATATTTATTTTGTTGAAGAATTATTCTTCTATAATTATATTTATAAAGGATTTTGAATTGTCGCTATTTTAAAATATTTAAAATCTCAGGTACCTCTTGGCATACCTTCAAGTACCTCCCTTTTTTGTCCGAGCGGAAACACCATACCCTCCTTTGAGAACTACTGGTTTAGCCTATAAAAAATTCTTTGTCTCATACATCATTACACTGTACAATTCCTCTTTGGGGGGCTAGGATGACAGGGAATGCAAAACAATAACAGTGCAATACTTTTTTATATCATGGTCGTTAATGCCTAGTTTCTCTTTTAATAGAATCTATTTTGTTTCCATTTATACCCTTATTAGTTACTGTTTACTTTTTAGTTCTTCTTCCAAAGGGAACTCTCCTGAAGGAATCAATAACGTTTTATCTGTCTATCTATCTATCTATTACTAACCCGAGCACAATTCATGACGTCATGCTCATCTTGCAGACAGTTATTTCCATTTAGTTTTATTCTCTATTTGTAATTCTACATGCACCAATGTCACATAAAAATTTGCTTTCTTTGTTATTTATTTACATTATTATTTCTGGTTTACTTGCTGTCTGTTTACTTAAGTTCTCATATTTTGGTCTGTCTTCCTTCTGATTAGAATTTGTTTAACGCTTCTCTACGTTTTGTTTTGACAATGGCGCTGAGTGGCTCTTATCTGTACTTCCTCAGACTCTATGTTTCACAGATGCCCTTAGATGTATTAGAATATAAATTTAACTTTTATTTTATTGTGTGTTTATTCCTAAAAAAAAATTAAAATGTCAATGTATAATCAATTTATCTTTCTCAAATTTAAATTCAATATTATTAATTTATTTGTTGTATAACTATTAATTCGAAGTTACAATGTGTCCTAATCTATGATGTTTGTGCGTGTGTGTTTGTCTCAACTTCCACACAGAAACTGGATGGATCAGATAAGCAACAAGGCTGTACCAAAAAAAAAGTATACTAGACATATAAATGAATGATGAATTAAACAATGTTTCAATGTCCCACAATCCGTATTTATTGATTGATATTTAAACGTGTAATTTTCCATATATCTATTATTTTACTGGACTTAGCAAGCACCTACTACTAGCACACTCTACAGACCGAGAATAACTGTTCAACCACACTTAGTAATGCCAAGCTAGATGATAACTTAGCCTTACTATGCCTCAGTAAGCAAACTTTTGCTAACACAATGCTAACCTAGCTCAATGCTATCCTAGCTCAATGCTAACCTAGCTCAATGCTATCAGTGTCACTCCTCTTCGAACCAATGCCAGCTGTCACTCACACAGCCTCGTCACACGCACACACTCTTATCTCAAAATGTCTCCCAACTGAGACTATATGCGTCACACAGTCACTCACACACAGAGAATTTACCAGCACAGTTAAAAGTAAATGCAATAGACAACTACTTTTCTCATCCAGAAGCACAGCTGTATCATATCAGAACCTTAATAATAAGAACAACATTTATCATTCACTCTTAGATGGACAAATAGTCAAGTTTAAGGAGGGTATTCTGGGCTTCCCTGCTTAGGCTGCTGCCCCCGCGATCCAACCTCCGAGAGCGGAATAAGATAATTAAATGGATAAATCATTCACTCATATGTTTTCTGTACATAAACTTTGTCTACTTTCTCACACGCACACACATTTTAGACAATTTCCAGACTTTTACAGATAGCGGGGCTGTGAAAAAAGCGTGAGGGGAGGTTGCAAGAGGGGGGGGAAAGAAAGGGGGGGATTAAACCAGACAAGAAACCAGGTGCTACACAAAAGTTATTAAAATACGCAGATATATATATATATAAATTTTAAAAAACACACACATTTTTATCCCACAAACCACTCCCCCCTGGTCCGGACCAATATAAACAACTAATGCACGCGTGCTTTTGTGGAATCGGCCGTCTCATATCACAAACACAGGTCCCATCATTACTCATACAACGGCGATTAACCCGTTCCAGCGGAGCAGCTCCTGTTTTTACTCCCTGACCAATACACGGCAACAGCATAAAAGCACCATAGAGTCACTGATAATCACCCAATGCTCTACAGTCATCATGTTTTGGTCAGTTCCATACAGTTTCACCAAAGCTTCACCAAAGCTCCACCAAAGCTCTACCATATGCAGCCCGATCAATATCCATCTATACTGCAGCCAATTAAACAGAACGTCGTGACAAATACAGCTCAGTTGATCTCCTTTACCGGAGTCACCAAACGGTCACCCAAAATGAGGCTTTTCCACCGCTGCAGTTTCCACATAGAGAGATATGTCGCACATTCATAGACTTCATAAATTTGTATGGGCCAAATGTGCCACCAGTTAGCAAAACCCTGCCTTAAATTTAGCTGTATCCAACTCTGGCTAATTCTGATGCACTTGCAGAAAGAAGCATCCTCTGCCAGCAACGACAGAGGATGAAGAGGTTAAGAGAAATTTTTCGTCTCACATAGTCTATGCTTCTACACTCCAAACCACCAAAATTCTATCAACAATCCCCTGATGTTAAAAACAAGAAATCACAAGTTTTCAACAAACACACAGACAAATGATCACATATAAAACAACTCAATCCAACCATAATTTACCCCAGTCCAGGTTGTTTTTGGAGAACCTGACTAAACCTATCTTTTATCAAAAATAGATTCAGCAATTAGTCTTATCGATCTGGCTCTCTCCAGGCAGAAAATGTTTACACTTTAAGCAAAACGCTTACCTTGTATTAGATGCGCGCGTGCAGCACACTGTCTGCCTGACAGAGAGAGCGAGAGCGGCTGTCGACCTGCAGCTTCTAAACCATCCTGTTCGTGACGCCAATTTGTGTAGTGGATTGTCCGAAGCTTAAACAGGCAACAAAAGTAGTTTAGTACAACAAATTTATTTACCCATTATCAGAAGTGCAGGTTGAATTAAGTTGTCCGTGCAAGCAGACACAATGTACTCCAGAGCACACAAGACACACACAAGCCAAAATCACCCCCGAGTTCCGGTCTTCTGCCATTCATTTATATGTCTGTTGTGCGTCATCGTTCCTTATCAAATGCGTCAATGTCTTGTTTTGCTTTTCCTATCTGTTCCATAACAACTCGAATTCTGTAGACAGGTTGGCACGACTCAATATTCACTTTTGTCCCACAACTGGTCCATTCAATGGCACAAAATACAAGAGTATTGAAAATGAGCGGACATTCTTAAAAGACAAGAAATATAGGTCAAAAGGTCAGAAATTCTACTACACAACGTTTAATCAATGTTGGATTCTGACATTGATTTGACCATTGAATTTTGGTCATTCTCCAACCAATATGCTGCAACAAAAATACAACGTTGAAACAACATGCTTTTTGACGACGTTAAATCAATGTCGGGTTCTGACGTTGATTTGACCATTGAAATTTGGTCATTTTATAACCAATATGCTACAACACAAATACAACGCTGAAACAACATGCTTTTTGACGACGTTAAATCAATGTTGGGTTCTGACATTGATTTGACCATTGAATTTTGGTAATTCTCCAACCAATATGTTACAACAAAAATACAACGTTGAAACAACATGCTTTTTGACGACATTAAATCAATGTTGGGTTCTGACGTTGATTTGACCATTGAAATTTGGTCATTTTATAACCAATATGCTACAACACAAATACAACGTTGAAACAACATGCTTTTTGACGACGTTAAATCAATGTTGGGTTCTGACATTGATTTGACCATTGAATTTTGGTAATTCTCCAACCAATATGCTACAACAAAAATACAACGTTGAAACAACATGCTTTTTGACGACATTAAATCAATGTTGGGTTGTGACGTTGATTTGACCATTGAAATTTGGTAATTTTCCAACCAATATTCTACAAAACAAATACAACGTTAAAACAACATTATTTTTGACAATGTTTATTCAATGTCAGGTTGTGTCGTTGATGATTTGACCATTGAAATTTGGTCATTTTACAACCAATATTCTACAACACAAATACAGCCTTGAAACAACATGATTTTTGATGACATTTATTCAACGTTGGGTTCTGACGTTGATTTGACCATTGAATTTTTGTCATTTCCCAACCAATATTCTACAACACAAATACAACGTTGAAACAACATACTTTTTGACAACATTTATTCAATATTGGGTTCCGTCGTTGATTTGACCGTTGAAATTTGGTCATTTTTCAACCAATATCCTACAACACAAATACAATGTAAAAACGACATTATTTTTTGACAACGTTTATTCAATATCAGGTTGTGACGTTGATTTGACCATTGAAATTTGGTCATTCGCCAACCAATATGCTACAACAAAAATACAACGTTAAAACAACATGCTTTTTGACAACATTTATTCAATGTTGGGTTCTGACGTTGATTTGACCGTTGAAATTTGGTCATTTTACAACTAATATTCTACAACACAAATACAACGTTGAAACAACATGTTTTTTGACGACGTTTCTTCAATGTTGGGTTCTGACGTTGATTTGACCGTTGAAATTTGGTCATTTTACAACTAATATTCTACAACACAAACACAACGTTGAAACAACATGCTTTTTGACGACGTTTCTTCAATGTTGGGTTCTGACGTTGATTTGACCATTGAAATTTGGTCATTTTTCAACCACTATTTTACAACACAAATACAACGTTTAAATTAACAAGCTTTTTGACAACGTCCAACCAATATTCTACAACACAAATACAACCTTGAAACACCGTGCGTTTTGACGACCTTTATTCAATTTCAGGTTGTGACGTTGATTTGACCATTGAGGTTTGGTCATTTCCCATCAAAGCCATCATTTTCTATGAATTGATTAACGTTAAACAAGTTGAAAAACATATTGGGGTGTTACCATTTAGTGGTCAATTGTACGGAATATGCACTGTACTGTGCAATCTACTAATAAAAGTCTCAATCAATCAAAAAATCCAAATATTTACAGTTATAATATAATCAAAACAATTGCCAAAATGACATCGTAGCCGAATTAAAGGTAACATAACTACAAACTTAACCAATGCGAACATGGTAGATTTAAGCATGAAATAACATAGAACAAACACAACAAATGTAGAAACACAGGTTTTTACAATGGAGTTCAGAGTGCGCATCGCAATTGCAAGCGCTGCGCGGAACTATAACCGCAAAGATGATGGTCAAGTTGACTTAAGTCTTTAAATCTTCGCTATTTTACCGACTGAGTTGATCATTTACAATTAAAGAAGGTATTGTGTGTCTCTTCCGCATCAGCCTGTCGCCATCTGCTGCCAGCGCAGATTGGAGTAGCGGCAGCCGATCCTTAAAGTCAGCTGACACGTCATCTTTAAGCGCTGACATGTGTGACGTGGGTTACACTTGAATTGCTATTGCGACATCCAGTGGACACATTTAGAACAGCAGTTTATTACTTTTTTTAAAGCAGGTCATTTTTATATATGGGGCCGAACGTTTGACACACCTTCTTTACATCCTTGAATTCAAATTATTATTATTTTTTACTTCCTGTCAGCAAACTCAACTCAAATTCAAGTATTTGAATGGAAATACTCAATTTAATGTCGAATTCTGCACAAGCCTGGTACTGCACGTGCAGATAAAGTCTAAATCGCGTCCAAAAAGCAAAACACCACACTAGTTATTGGGCATGGAGGGAAAGGTGAAACAAAATCACAGCATGAAATAGATATTTACACGAGTGTTGACAACAACAGTCAATATTTTCCCCTCAGATTGTCCACAGGTGTGGGTGATGAAAGCCTTCGGATATTTGGTATTGACAGTATGGATGAATGGAGAGGAGCGAATACACGCTGGCATTAGCATGGCTGTCACGCGTCTCATTACAAAGTCATTTCCAGGACAAACATTCGCTGATTATTAAACATTGTCGTCGCCATTTAAAAAGACGTCCCAGACAACTCCTGGAAATTAATCAGGCCCAAAACAGGATGAAATAACTTGCTTGTGTCGATGTTCATCATGTTAGTCTAAACGGTGTTAGCTTATCAGTGTTTTGGTTTCAGATACAACTAGAAATTGGGTAACGCTAGGGATTGGGTGTGAATGCCCCGTGTGCGTGAATTGCCGTTACGCATGAGCGTAACTGAAACGCTTGAATGTCCGGGGTGAGTGGAGTGTGTGGATGTTGGAACGGTTCGAATCGCTTGAGAAATGTGGTATATAGAGAGGTTTGTATATTGCCCATTCGTTTGCAATAGGGGGAAATTCCTGGTAATCCCGGGTAATCAGGGAATTTTCGGAACCCGGAAACATGTTCAAATAGTTCAAAAGGTTCAAATCGGATTAGAAATGTGGGGTATTCTTTATTTCCTATTCATTGTCAATAGGGAAAAAATTACCGGAAATTTAGGGAAAACCAGGAATGTTGGTAAAAATATTGCGTTTGATGTATGGGGAGAGCAGTGTGGGTGGGTGGTTGAAAGGTCGGATTCCAGTTTAAAAAATGAGAACAATTTTGAGAAATGTTCCCATTCATTTAAATTGGAATTTCCTGGACATTTGGGAATTTCGGGAAAACCGAGAATTTTTAAAAATATTGATACTGGTGTTGGAATTTTTTCAATCGACTAAAAAATGGCGATGTGATAACTATTTGAATTGAAAAGGCTATTTCGGAATTCCTGGTTTTTCGGGAAACCAGGGAATTTGTATGAAAACAAAAATGGTAGTTTTTTTTGTCCCAACAACAAGGATTGTTTTGAAGGTGGAATGGTCAAAAACGGTTGAGAAATGTGAACTGTGAAAACTTTTCAGGAAGAGGTGAAAAAAGTGGTTTGGAAAACCGGGAATTCTCTGAAATTCCTGGAATTTGTTTAACTTGGAAAATGGGAGCTTGATTGTCCAAGTGTGTGGATCGCGGAACGGTTCCAATCGGTTGAGAAATGTGGGATATGGAGAGGTTTGTATATTGCCCATTAATTGTCAACGGGGGGAAATTACTGGTAATTCCGGGTATTCTGGGAATTTTAGGAACCGGGAAACATGCTGGCGTCCAGGGTGAGCAGAGTGTGTGGATGTTGAAACGGTTCAAATCGGATTAGAAATGTGTGATATGCAGTCGATTGTATATTTCCTATTCATTGTCAAGAGGGAGAAAATTACCGGAAATTTAGGGAAAACCAGGAATGTTGGTAAAGGGATAACATGTTTTGCGTTTGATGTATGGGAAGAGCAGTGTGGGTGGATGGTTGAAAAGTCAGATTGAAGTTTTAAAAATGCGAAAACAAATTTGAAATATTCCCATGGGAATTTCCTGGACATTTGGGAATTTCGGGAAAACCGGGAATTTTTTAAAAAATTTTGACACTAGCACAATTTTCCTAGATGATGTGAATGGGTTGGTGTTGCAATTCTTTGAATTGCCTGAAATATGTTGATGTAGTAACAGTTTGAGTTGGCTATTTCGGATTTCTGGAATTTCGGGAAAACCGGGAATTTTAAAAAAATCTTAATACTTGCACAATTGCCTTAGATATAAATGGGTTGGTGTTGGAATTTGTTGAATCGTTTAAAAAAAGGTTGACGTGGTAACAGTTTGAATTGAAATGGCTGTTTTGGAATTCCGGGAAAACCAGGAGTTTTGGTAAAGGGAAAACATGGTTTGCGTTTGATGTATGGGAAGAGCAATGTGGGTAGATATGGTTTAAAGGTCGGATTTGGGTTTTAAAAATGCGAAAAATTTTGAGAAATGTTTCCATGGGAATTTCCCTGACATTTGGGAATTTCGGGGTTTGTAATTGTTTTAATCGGTTAAAAAAGGTTGACGTGGTAGCAGTTTGAATTGAAATGGCTATTTCGGAATTCCGGGAAAACCAGGAGTTTTGGTAAAGGGAAAACATGTTTTGCGTTTGATGTATGGGAAGAGCAATGTGGGTGGATATGGTTTAAAGGATCGAATTTAGGTTTTAAAAAAAATGCGAAAAATGCGAAGAAATGTTCGCATTCGTTTGAATGGACATTCCCTGTTCATTTGGGAATTTCGGGAAAACCGGGAATTGATGTCCAAAGGTGTCGCCGTTTGATAGCCTCCGGCCTGTCGCGGAACATTGTTGTTCATCATATCTAACAACTTCGGATGCTCCACAAAAACGGCTCGCACGCGCTCGATACGGCGCCCCCGAAGGCATGAAGACGTTCGCCGCCATAAGTGAGCGACGAGGGGAGCCTGATCTCAAGCGGCAAATTAGGACCCGGGTGGGATCGATAGCCGGGGCGCCACGCACAGATTTCATTAGCCGGCTAAAGGGATGCAAACAGATATCGATGCGCGCGATTGATTGATCTCTTTTCCTCTCCAAAAATATACACACTGAGTGACAACACCGCTTGCTTTGGCCCCTGACCGCGCATTCCACGGTAAAGAGCACTTTGTCCGTGACCTTTCAAACTCACTTTTCATCCAAGGTGGAGCGGAACGTCACGGACGCATCAGAGCCAACCCCGGTGACACAAAAAGACGCGTTTTAAAAGTGTGGTGGCTTTTATTTTGCCGTGGCGGGCCACCACGATGTAGCGGAAACTGTCAGGTTCAAACACTGATGACAAGTCAGGATCAAAGCCCGCTCGGAACCATGGATGAATCCGGACCTATTAGCTGCCATAAAAGACAGAGACAGAAAATACTCAGAATACCAAAAATGTAAAACAGAAGTAGATAAACAACCCAATAATAACAACCTCAAATCACTCCTTGCAACTCTCAAAAAGCAATGCAATAAATTAAGAAATAAGTCAACCAACCCGACAAAATCCTTTTAAAAAAATTACATTAACGACAAAATAGAGGAAAACACAAATAAGCCACGTGAGCTCTGGAAAAGTCTCAACAACCAGCTTCCTGGTTGCAGCCAGAAACTTAAAACCAGACTCACCAACATCAGCATCAAGGAGGGTGACTCCCTCATTACAGACAAAATGGAGGTAGCTAGCAGACTTAACACCTTTTTCGCCAGCATAGCCGCAACTCTTGTCAACAAGCTGTCCCACCACTCTGGTCACTTTGGTGTAGAACACATTAAAGCCTTCTACAGAAAGCTAGGAGTGTCCAACAAAGACCCACTGCAGTTCGCCTACAGAGCCAACAGGTCTGTGGATGATGCAGTGAACCTGGCCCTCCACTTCATCCTGGAGCATCTGGACTCCCCAGGAACCTACGCTAGGATCCTGTTTGTGGACTTCAGCTCTGCCTTCAACACCATCCTCCCTGGACTGCTACGAGACAAGCTCTACCAGCTCAGCGTGCCCGACTCCCTCTGTAGTTGGATTAATGACTTCCTGACAGACCGAAGACAGCACGTACGGCTGGGGAAGATTGTCTCGGACAGTCGAACCACAAACACTGGTACTCCTCAGGGCTGTGTACTCTCCCCCTGGCTCTTCTCCCTGTATACAAACAGCTGCACCTCCAGACACCAATCCGTAAAACTGCTCAAGTTTGCGGATGACACCACCCTCATCGGGCTCATCTCGAATGGCGATGAGTCCGCCTACAGGAGAGAGGTGGACCGGCTGACGTCCTGGTGCAGCCTCAACAACCTGGAGCTGAACGCCCAGAAAACAGTGGAGAAGATCATGGACTTCAGGAAAGTCACAGCCCCACCATCCCCCCTCACCCTGATTGACTCTCCCACCCCCGTCCCCATTGTGGACTCCTTCCGTTTCTTGGGCACCACCATCACCCAGGACCTCAAGTGGGAGCTGACCATCAGCTCCCTCATCAAGAAGGCCCAGCAGAGGATGTACTTCCTGCGGCAGCTGAGGAAACTTAAGGTGCCGACCGAGATGCTGGTGCAGTTTTACTCAGCCATCATAGAGTCCATCCTGACCTCCTCCATCACAGTGTGGTTCCCCGGCGCCACAGTCCAGGATAAGAATAGACTGCAGCGCATCGTACGTGCTGCTGAGAAGGTGATTGGCTGCAAGCTCCCATCCCTCCAGGACTTGTTCTCCACCAGGACCAGGAGGCGTGTGGGTCGGATCACAGCTGACTCTTCTCACCCTGGACACACACTATTCTCCCCTATCCCCTCAGGCAGGAGACTACGCTCCATCCAGACCCACACCTCCCGCCACCTGAACAGTTTTTTCCCCTCGGCCATCAGGCAAATGAACAATAACTCCTAACAGCAGCTCCTTGAATTCCTTCTAAGTCTATCTGATAGCTCAGTTACAGCTCTTTTTATTACCAAATATGTGTTATATGTGTTTTATGTCGCACGTTTGCACCAAGAAAAATTCCTAGTTTGTGAACCCGTTCTCAAACAATGGCAATAAAACTATTCTGATTCTGAAATTAGAAATGGTCACAGCTGATGAGGTGTTTAAAAAATTGAGCGCGCTCCACCCAAACAAGGCCACCGGCCTTGACAATATTCCCTCCAGATTCCTCAGGGACTCTGCCTCCATCATTGCCCCGATCATCACGCACATAATAAACCTATCAGTTACACAAGGCCAAGTACCAAAATACTTTAAGATAGCAAGAGTAACTCCCCTCTTTAAAAAAGGAAGAAAATTGGAACCTGGCAATTACCGACCTGTTTCTATTCTCAGTTCCATTTCGAAAGTAATGGAGAAAATAGTTTATGAACAGGTCGATAGATACCTTGCCGCTAATAAACTCATGTACAAATTCCAATCCGGCTTCAGAACTAACCACTCCACTGACACATGCCTTCTCTATCTGAGCGACCACATCAAACATGAGGTGGACGCGGGCAAATACTGCGGCCTGGTCATGCTGGACCTTCAGAAGGCCTTTGACACCGTTAACCACGCTATACTGTTGGATAAGCTCAGAGCAATCGGATTCGACAAAACCTCATGGAGCTGGATGCAATCTTACTTGGAGGGGAGGGAGCAGGTGGTAGAGGTAAACGGCACCGTGTCCCTCCCCCCTCTCGGTGAGCTGTGGAGTCCCCCAAGGCAGTATATTGGGACCTTTACTGTTCCTAATATACATAAACGACTTGTCATCAGCATGCAACTGTGAATTGTTCTTGTTTGAAGTTGACTCTGCCCTGCTGGTATCCGACAAGGACAAGTCACAGGTGGAGAAAATCCTCAGTGCTGAGCTCTGTAGAACTTGCACCTGGCTCGCTGACAACAAGCTATCCATACACTTGGGTAAAACGGAATCCATCCTGTTTGGGTCCCACATCAACCTTAAGAAAGTCAATGACTTCACTATAAAAGTGGGTGACATTGTTATCACCAGGAAAGATGAGGTCACCTACCTAGGTTCCATTCTAGAGGCTAACCTTTCCTGTGATAAAATGGCAACCAAGGTAATCAAAAAGGTTAACCAACGAACGAGATTTCTCTACAGAATCTCCTCTCTGGTCAACAAAAGCACCTTGAGGATTCTGGCGGGAACTCTCGTTCAACCCTTTTTCGATTACGAATGCACCTCCTGGTACCCTAGCACCTCCAAAACCCTCAAATCTAAACTCCAAACATCCCAGAACAAGCTAGTCAGATTACTTCTAGACCTCCACCCCAGATCACACCTCACTCCTACCCACTTCTCCAAAGTGGGCTGGCTCAAGGTGGAGGACAGAGTTAAACAACTTGCACTGAGCCTAGTCTATAAAATCTGCTACACCTCCCTGATACCGAAGTACATGTCAAACTACTTCCTTAACGTAAATGACCGCCATAACCACAACACCAGGGGGAGCTCCACTAACCACGTTAAACCCAGATTCCGAACTAACAAAGGTCTTAACTCATTCTCTTTCTATGCCACATCAATGTGGATACGCTCCCAACAGGTATAAAAGAAAGGGCATCTCTATCCTCCTTCAAAACCGCTATAAAAGTTCACCTCCAGGCAGCTACAACCCTAAACTAACACCCTCCTTGCTAATAATCAAATGTAAACAATCAAATGTAGATACTTTTTCTTATGCCTTCTGATCTCTCTCTCTCTCTCTCTCTCTCTCTCTCTCTCTCTCTCTCTCTCTCTCTCTCTCTCTCTCTCTCTCTCTCTCTCTCTCTCTCTCTCTCTATGTCCACTACTTGCTGTCCATATCCTACCCCCCCCCCTCCACACCCCTGATTGTAAATAATGTAAATAATTCAATGCGATTATCTTGTGTGATGACTGTATTATGATGATAGTATATATGATAGTATATATCTGTATCATGAATCAATTTAAGTGGACCCCGACTTAAACAAGTTGAAAAACTTATTCGGGTGTTACCATTTAGTGGTGAATTGTACGGAATATGTACTTCACTGTGCAACCTACTAATAAAAGTCTCAATCAATCAATCAATCTATTAAACAAGACAAGAAGCAAGGAATTAAACAGAGACAGAATTAAATGTGGCTCACTTGAAGAGAGACGTATGGACTGTGCTCTTTGCACAGTCTCACCACGCTCTGGCGAAAGATTGTACACCTCCTCTTTTATTTGGACTTTCCCTGATTACATGGCAACAGCTGTTTCTAAGGGACAGGGGTCGTAAACAGCCACCGCCTTTGATTAAATCAGTTCAAAGAAAATGTCGTAAAACAGTTCAAAGAAAAGGTCCCTGGAGGGGAGTCGGGTCCTGCTTCCTCTTCGCTTTGTAGTTCTCGGGTCAAGACAATATCTTTCTGTGGATTACAATCGAAGAAAGAAACGGAACACATTCATGTTGCTTCCCATCCTACACAGTGGAGTTTTAGAAGCCTTTTGCTTGGTCGGATCAAAGACAGCTTTTGTCCTCTCGCCGGGAACTCATGGCAACACAAAGTTTTGTGATAACTTAGATACAATTATTCTGACAGAAACTCTGCTATCGTGGCGGTGATGTGGCGGAACAGTCCGACGGAATCTCGTTTGTTGTTACGTTAATTATCTCCTAAGGTGGGGCGGAATGTCTCGGATGCCTCCGGCGACATATTTCTCCCGTCAGATTGCAAACATACCTGTGGTAATGGGGGCGTGGTCAATATGATGTCACCATATACCTTGCACAATCTGTGATAATGCATATATTTGCTTTGAAAATGCTTAAAAAAGTTATACATATATTTGAAAAAAAAGTGCTATAGTTAATTAGTATTATATATGTTTATTTATTTATTTTCTCCTATATTATATCATTTTGCAACCTGTTATGGCAGTGTTGTTTCGGTAATCGCAGTCTTTTTTCCGGTGGCCAAATGTTTGGTGCATCAGTAGGGTGCAAATAATAGGCTATATATAGCCATCCATGCATTATATTATTTTAATTTGTTTCCACGTTGAAAAAAAACAACAACATTGTTTTTAAGGTGTGGTGGCTTTTATTTTGCTGTGGTGTCCGCCACCGCGATCAATGACATGTAGGGGGATCCCTGCTGTCATGGCGGTGAAACCTCGTTTGTTGTTAGGTTAATTATCTCCCAAAGGTGGGACGGAATAACCCATTTCTCCCATCAGATTTACAACATACCTGTGGTGATGGGGGCGTGGTCAATATGATGTCATCATATACAGTAACTTGCGCAATCTGTGATGATGCATATGTTTTCTTTAAAAATGCTTAAAAAAATGATACATACATTTAAAACAAATATGTTATAATTATTTGTATATTTATTTATTTATTTATTTATATATGTATATATATATATGTATATATATATATATATGTATATATATATATATATATATATATATATATATATATATATATATATATATATATATATATATATATATATATATATATATATATATATATATATATATATATATATATATATATATATATATATATATATATTAGGGCTGTGAATCTTTGGGTGTCCCACGATTCGATTCAATATCGATTCTTGGGGTCACGATTCGATTCAAAATCGATTTTTTTCGATTCAACGCGATTCTCGATTCAAAAACGATATATTCCCGATTCAAAACAGTTCTCTATTCTTTCAATACATAGGATTTCAGCAGGTTCTACCCCAGTCTGCTGACAGTGCTGAGTGTTGCTGGGTCGGGTTTGGTTTTGTAATTGGATTGCATTGTTATGGTATTGCTGTGTATTGTTTTGTTTGATTGATTAATTAAGAAAAAAAATAAAAATTAATTAATTTTAAAAAAAAAATTAAAAAATAAAAAAAGCGATTTTTTTAAAAATGAGAATAGATTCTGAATCGCACAACGTGAGAATCGCGATTTGAATTCAGATCGATTTTTTCCCACACCCCTAATGTATATATATATTTTTTTTTTTCTCCTATATTATATACCAATTTTGGCAGTACTGTTTCGGTAATTAAAGTATTTTTTTTTGGTAGCCAAATGTTTGGTGCGTCACTAGTCGATAGAGTGAAAATAATTCATATATTATATTACTTTAACTTGTTTTCATGTAAAAAAAACAAACAAAAAAAAACCTTGTTTTAAAGGTGTGGTGGCTTTTATTTTGCCACGTTCAATGACATGTAGGGGGAACAACACTGTCATGGTGGAACAGTCCAATGAAACCTTGTCTGTTACGTAAATGATCTCCCAGAGTGGACTCTTTACCTTCACTCGAATGTGACAGCAATCCAGCAAGACTTGTTCAAGTGGCGGACGATGCTTCCTCCACAGCGTCTGAAGCTCCCCGCATCAAAATGAAAGCCCACTCGTGTGTCGGCTGAAAAGGTTTTAGCGTTAAGAGTGAGTCAGCGGCAGGATGGCGGGGAAGCACTTTTTAGCGTATTCTACAGGGCACCGTTTGCAATTTGATGTTCCGGAGAGAACTTTCTGTGCACTGGAGACCATGTGTGCTGGAGGTTCCCCCAAAGGGCCACACAAGAAAGCATTGTAGAGGGCCGAACTAGATTATGCTGAATTGTTTTCTTTTTTCAAATTAAATTTGCACAATTCTAGAAAAATTCAGATTCTCTAGTGGTAAAAATGCCCCTGTGACAACTTTTTTTGCAACGTGTTGCTGCCATTAAATTCTAAGTTGATGATTATTTGCAAAAAAAAATAAAGTTTCTCAGTGTGAGCATGAAATATCTTGTCTTTGCAGTCTATTCAATTGAATATAAGTTGAAAAGGATTTGCAAATATTTGTATTTATTTACCATTTACACAACGTGACAACTTCACTAGTTTGGGGTTTTGTACAAAGGGCAGTTAAAAAATGATCTGCGCCCACAAAAGGCCACACTGGACTGGACAGCAGTGATGTATGTATAGCAACTTTTCACCAGGACTAAAAAAAAAAAAAAGTGTTTGACTTCATCATTACTTCCTCCACTTTTTAAGCGCCTGCAGTTATGACAATACAGTAAATTTTTTACTATCTCTCCCCCCTCAAATTGACATGACTTTAAATTTTGGATGCTCGGCGACACTTGTCCAAGCGCTTATCTTAATATTTCATCAGGCCGTGATTTCGTTTTCCCTGCCTGGAGCCGCCGTGATATAAACGTGACGCCGTGATGGCCTTAAATGATTCACCCGGGCAGAATATGTACTTTAAATTACGCCGCGTCACATTCTATCTCGGGGACATTTCATCATTGAGCGTATGCATATTCATGATTTCTACCTGCGACCCGTCAGCTGCTCGCTTTGTCAAAGTGTCGCCTTCAGCACGGCCACTATAGAGTGGCGCTTCAAATATGTCCTTTTTCTGTCCAAAAAATGATGTTTGCTGTACTCCATAATCAGGTGACAAATTGAAGGAAACAGAAATGAAGACATTTCCCAGCCAGTAGCGGAAGCCATATTAATGATAGGTTATTTTTAATTTGTTTAATTTATATTTAATTAAATTTTCTAATTCACTCGCCCAATCGCGGAGAGATTGTCAAATGTGACATCAAATATTTGATACGCAGCATATTTCTGACTTTTTTCCGTCGAAAAATTTCAATTGGACTTTCTGGGTGTTGTTGATAAAAGGCTGTGGCTTTGCAGAGTAGAGTTTTAACTTGCACTTACAGATGTAGCGACCAGCTGTACTTACTGACAGTGGTTTTCTGAAGTGTTCCTGAGCCCATGTGGTGATATCCTTTACACACCGATGTCGCTTTTTGACGCAGTACCGCCTGAGGGATCGAAGGTCACGGGCATTCGATGGTGTTTTTTTATATCCTGGATGGACGTGGCCTACGTCAGAGTCGGGGTACATCCTGGATGGAAGTGGCCTACGTCAGATTTGGGGTACATTCTGGATGGAAGTGGCCTACGTCAGAGTCGGGGCACAACGTGGATGGAAGTGGTCTACGTCAGAGTTGGGGTCATCCTGGATGGAAGTTGCTTACGTCAGAGTTAGGGTACATCCTGGATGGAAGTGGTCTAAAATGTTAATTGGACTTTCTGGGTGTTGTTGATAAAAGGCTGTGGCTTTGCATAGTAGAGTTTTAACTCGCACTTACAGATGTAGCGACCAGCTGTAGTTACTGACAGTGGTTTTCTGAAGTGTTCCTGAGCCCATGTGGTGATATCCTTTACACACCAATGTCGCTTTTTGACGCAGTACCGCCTGAGGGATCGAAGGTCACGGGCATTCGATGGTGTTTTTTTTATATCCTGGATGGAAGTGGCCTATGTCAGAGTCGGGGTACATCCTGGATGGAAGTGGCCTACGTCAGATTCGGGGTACATCCTGGATGGAAGTGGCCTACGTCAGAGTTGGGGTACAACCTGAATGGAAGTAGCTTACGTCAGAGTCGGGGTACATCCTGGCTGGATGTGGCCTACGTCAGAGTTGGGGTACAACCTGAATGGAAGTAGCTTACGTCAGAGTCGGGGTACATCCTGGATGGAAGTGGCTTACGTCAGAGTCGGGGTACATCCTGGATGGAAGTGGCCTACGTCAGAGTCGGGGTACATCCTGGATGGAAGTGGCCCACGTCAGAGTTGGGGTACATCCTGGATGGAAGTGGCCTACGTCAGAGTCGGGGTACATCCTGGATGGAAGTGGCCTACGTCAAAGTCTGGGTACATCCTGGATGGAAGTGGCCTACGTCAGAGTCGGGGTACATCCTGGATGGAAGTGCCTTACGTCAGAGTTAGGGTACATCCTGGATGGAAGTGGCCTACGTCAGAGTCGGGGTACATCCTGGATGGAAGTGGCTTACGTCAGATTCGGGGTACATCCTGGATGGAAGTGGCCTACGTCAGATTTGGGGTACATCCTGGATGGAAGTGGCCCACGTCAGAGTCGGGGTACATTCTGGATGGAAGTGGCCTACGTCAGTGGCCTACGTCAGAGTCGGGGTACATCCTGGATGGAAGTGGCCTACGTCAGAGTCGAGCTACATCCTGGATGGAAGTGGCCTACGTCAGAGTCGGGGTAGATCCTGGATGGAAGTGACCTACGTCAGAGTCGGGGTACATCCTGGATGGAAGTGGCCTACGTCAAAGTTGGGGTACATCCTGGATTTAAGTGGCCTACGTCAGAGTTGGGATTACATCCTGGATGGATGTGGCCTACGTCAGAGTTGGAGTACATGCTGGATGGAAGTGGCCTACGTCAGAGTCGGGGTACATCCTGGATGGAAGTGGCCTACGTCAGAGTCGGGGTACATCCTGGATGGAAGTGGCCTACGTCAGAGTTGGGGTACATCCTGGATGGAAGTGGCTTACGTCAGAGTTAGGGTACATCCTGGATGGAAGTGGTCTAAAATTTTAATTGGACTTTCTGGGTGTTGTTGATAAAAGGCTGTGGCTTTGCATAGTAGAGTTTTAACTTGCACTTACAGATGTAGCGACCAGCTGTAGTTACTGACAGTGGTTTTCTGAAGTGTTCCTGAGCCCATGTGGTGATATCCTTTACACACCGGTGTCGCTTTTTGATGCAGTACCGCCTGAGGGATCAAAGGTCAATGGTGGTTTTCGGCCTTGCAGTGATTTCTCCGGATTCTCTGAACCTTTTGGTGATATTACGGACCGTAGATGGTGAAATCCCTAAATTCCTTGCAATAGCTGGTTGAGAAATGTTGTTTTTAAACTGTTGGACAATTTGCTCAGGCATTTGTTGACAAAGTGGTGACCCTCGCCCTGTCCTTGTTTGTGAACGACCGAGCATTTCATGGAAGCTGCTTTTATACCCAATCATGGCACCCACCTGTTCCCAATTAGCCTGTAGTTATCAACAACTACAGACCAATTTCAAATCTACCATTAATAAGTAAAATAATTGAGAAAGTTGTCCTCCAACAACTAAATCACTTCTTGGCTACTACTGGCTGCCACTACAACTTCCAGTCAGGATTTCGACCTCTTCATTGCACAGAGACGGCCCTTCTTAAAGTTATAAATGACATCCGTCTAAACACAGACTGGCAAAACTTCAGTATTAATGCTATTGGACCTCAGTGCTGCATTTGACACTGTCCACCACTCAATACTTTTGGACAGGTTGGAAAACTGGGGTGGGGATCTCAGGCAGAGTTTTAAGCTGGTTCAAGTCATATCTACAAGACAGGAACTATACATCTAGAAGGTATGGATACGCGGATGACCTAGCCATCATGCTACACCGGCCCACATGGAAGGCGGTTGAAGAGGGTCTCAATCAGGACATGGACGTCCTGGCTGCCTACCTTCGAAGCTGGCGACTGCAGCTCAGTAAGGGAAAGACTATATCAGCAGCATTCCACCTCTGCAACAGGGAAGCAAGAAGGGAGCTGGAGATCTTAGTCGACAACAAACCCCTGGAGTTCCAGCAGGCCCCAAAGTACCTGGGCGTACGCTTGGACAGGACACTGTCCTACAAACAACATTTGGATGAAGTGAGGGCTAAAGTAACAGCAAGGGTCTCACTCATCCGGCGCCTAGCTGGTACAACCTGGGGGGCCTCGGCCAAGGTACTACGTATCTCCACACAAGCCCTCGTATTCTCTGCAGCTGAGTACTGTGCCCCAACCTGGTGTAGAAGCCCACATGCCAAGAAGGTCGATACGGCCATCAACAATGCCCTCCGGATCATAAGTGGCTGCCTGAAACCCACCCCCGTGTTCTACCTGCCAGTCTTAGCAGGGATAGCGCCAGCCGGCCTACGGCGAGAGGCCGCTACCCTCGCCCTGGCAAGGAAAGCCCAGGAACACAGCTGGCACATCCTCCATGAAACCACCACCATGGCAACACCTCCAAGCAGACTCAAGTCCCGCCACCCATACAATCAGGCCGCACAAGAGATGCTTATTTCCATCCCGGAGGATCTGACAACCAAAGCCTGGCTGGCAGCGGAATGGAAGCAGGAGTGTGAGTCAGCAGGACAGACACGCCTACACCATTACATCCAGGATCCTGGAGGTGGCGTGGAGGGAGAAGATCTACCTCGCCGGCAATGGACCCTCCTGAACCGCCTTCGCACAGGGGTTGGTTGCTTCAAAGCGTCCATGAAGAAGTGGGGCCTAACAGACAGTGCAGCGTGTGAGTGCGGGGAGCCTGAGCAGACTGCCGACCACATCATCACCACCTGTCCCCGGCATAGACCACCTTCAGAGGAGGGCTTCTTCCAAGTGGGACCTGAGACGAGGGAGTGGCTACACGACACGAAGATGGACATATGAAGACGATACACGAAAGAAGGAACTATTTTGTTTCCATTGGTGACTTTGTATCAGAACCAACCAACGTAACGTGTGGAGTCCCCCAAGGTTCAATCTTGGGGCCGACTTTACTTAACATCTATATGCTCCCACTAGGACAAATCATGCAAAATAATAACATTGACCATCATTGCTATGCCCATGACACCCAAATCTATGTAGCGCTATCACCAAATGACTATCGCCCCATAGATCTTCTGTGCCAGTGCATTGAGCAAGTCAAACACTGGATGTGCCAACATTTCCTACAACTAAATGAAGATAAAACTGAGATAATTGTTTTTGGTGCTAAAAAAGAAAGGTTTAAAGGCCTACTGAAACCCACTACTAGCGACCACGCAGTCTGATAGTTTATATATCAATGATGAAATCTTAACATTGCAACACATGCCAATACGGCCGGGTTAACTTATAAAGTGACATTTAAAACTTCCCGGGAAATATCCGGCTGAAACATCGCGGTATGATGACGTATTCGCGTGACGAAGTCAGTATAACGGAAGATATGGTACCCCGTAGAATCCTATACAAAAAGCTCTGTTTTCATTTCATAATTCCACAGTATTCTGGACATCTTTTGCAATTTGTTTAATGAACAATGAAGGCTGCAAAGAAGACAGTTGTAGGTGGGATCGGTGTATTAGCAGCGGACTACAGCTACACAACCAGGAGGACTTTGTTGGAGCGCTAGCCGCGCTAGCCGCCGACCTCACCTTGACTTCCTACGTCTCCGGGCCGCCAAACGCATCGGGTGAAGTCCTTCGTCCTTCTGCCGATCGCTGGAACGCAGGTGAGCACGGGTGTTGATGAGTAGATGAGGGCTGGCTGGCGTAGGTGGAGAGCTAATGTTTTTAGCATAGCTCTGTGAGGTCCCGTTGCTAAGTTGCTAAGTTAGCTTCAATGGCGTCGTTAGCACAGCATTGTTAACCTTCGCCAGCCTGGAAAGCATTAACCGTGTATTTACACGTCCACGGTTTAATAGTATCGTTGATTTTCTATCTATCCTTCCAGTCAGGGGTTTATTTTTTTGTTTCTATATGCAGTTAAAGCACGATGCTATCACGTTAGCTCGTAGCTAAAGCATTTCGCCGATGTTTTGTCGTGGAGATAAAAGGCACTGAATGTCCATTTCGCGTTCTCGACTCTCATTTTCAAGAGGATATAGTATCTGAGGTGGTTTAAAATACAAATCCGTGATCCACAATAGAAAAAGGAGAGTGTGGAATCCAATGAGCCAGCTTGTACCTAAGTTACGGTCAGAGCGAAAAAAGATACGTCCATCACTGTCTCTCAAGTCCTTCACTGTAACGTTCCTCATCTACGAATCTTTCATCCTCGCTCAAATTAATGGGGTAATCATCACTTTCTCGGTCCGAATCTCTCTCGCTCCATTGTAAACAACGGGGAAATGGTGAGGAATACTAGCTCCTGTGACGTCACGCTACTTCCGCTACAGGCAAGGCTTTTTTTTATCAGCGAGCAAAAGTTGCGAACTTTATCGTCGATTTTCTCTACTAAATCCTTTCAGCAAAAATATGGCAATATCGCGAAATGATCAAGTATGACACATAGAATGGATCTGCTATTCCTGTTTAAATTAAAAAAAATCATTTCAGTAGGCCTTTAAAGTCATCCAACACCTTCAATCACTGTCCCTGAAAACCTCAAATAAAGCCAGAAATCTTGGGGTTATTTTAGATTCTGATTTACATTTCGACAGTCACATCAAATCAGTAGCAAAATCGGCCTACTATCACCTCAAAAATCTAACAAGACTTAGAGTTCCCTGTACATCAGAGAATTGATTTCAAAATCCTCCTGCTCACATATAAATCACTACATGGTCTAGGGCCCAAGTATATCACTGATATGCTCGCACTATATACGCCCTCTAGATCACTAAGATCTTCTGAGACTAATCTGTTAGCGGTTCCAAGAGTAAAGTCAAATCAAGGGAGATCATCATTCAGTCACTATGCAACACATAGCTGGAATAAACTTCCTGAAGATGTCAGACTTTCCCCAACTCTGACTACTTTTAAAACTAGACTGAAAACTTTCATGTTCACCTTAGCTTTCAGCTAATTCTTTTAATCTTTTAACTTTTAACGTCAGCACTGTTTTTATTTTTATTGTCTGCATTTTAATTTTGCTTTTATTTTCTTTCATTTCACTTTGTTGTCTGTGAAGCACTTTGAGTCTGCCTTGTGTATGAAAAGTGCTATACAAATAAAGTTGCCTTGCCTTGCCTTCCACCTGAAAGACATAATTGAGGATTGACTTTGACACTTTGAGGCATCAGCACCTGGGTCTGGGGGCTGAGAGGGTGTTGCTGTTGTTGTCACCTCGGGATTGATGCCAAGGTTTTGTGTGCTTTAATTCCTTTATGCCACACAATTGTTCATCCCTGAGCTTGGCCTTGATGCTGAGTATGCAACTATTGGGACACCCGCCCCCCAACCCCTTTGCAGGGTAGAAGGCTCCCAGATTCACCTGTGTGAAGTTAACAGTGGCCTACGTCAGAGTTGGGGTACATCCTGGATGGATGTGGCTTACGTCAGAGTCGGGGTACATCCTGGATGGAAGTGGCTTACGTCAGAGTCGGGTTACATCCTGAAAGGAAGTGGTCTATGTCAGAGGCAGGTTATATCCTGGATGGAAGTGGCCTACATCAGAGTTGTAGTGCATCCTGGATGGAAGTGGCTTACGTCAGAGTCGGGGTACAACCTGGATGGAAGTGGCCTTTGTCAGAGTCAGGGTACATCCTGGATGGAAGTGGCCTACGTCAGAGTGGGGGTACATCCTGGATGGAAGTGGCTTACGTTAGAGTTGGGGTACATCCTGGATGGAAGTGGCCTACGTCAGAGTTGGGGTACATCCTGGATGGATGTGGCCTACGTCAGAGTTGGGGTACATCCTGGATGGACGTGGCTTACGTCAGAGTCGGGGTACATCCTGGATGGAAGTGGTTTACATCAGAGTTGGGGTACATCCTGGATGGAAGTGGTCTATGTCAGAGGCAGGTTATATCCTGGATGGAAGTGGCCTACATCAGAGTTGTAGTGCATCCTGGATGGAAGTGGCTTACGTCAGAGTCGGGGTACATCCTGGATGGAAGTGGCCTATGTCAGAGGCAGATTATATCCTGGATGGACGTGGCCAACATCAGAGTTGTAGTGCATCCTGGATGGAAGTGGCTTACGTCAGAGTCGGGGTACAACCTGGATGGAAGTGGCCTATGTCAGAGTCAGGGTACATCCTGGATGGAAATGGCCTACGTCAGAGTGGGGGTACATCCTGGATGGAAGTGGCTTACGTTAGAGTTGGGGTACATCCTGGATGGAAGTGGCCTACGTCAGAGTTGGGGTACATCCTGGATGGAATTGGCCTACGTCAGAGTCGGGGTTCAACCTGGATGGAAGTGGTCTACACCAGAGTTGGGGTTACATCCTGGATGGAAGTGGACTACGTCAGAGTCGGGGTACATCATGGATGGAAGTGGCCTACGTCAGAGTTGGGGTACATCCTGGATGGAATTGGCCTACGTCAGAGTCGGGGTTCAACCTGGATGGAAGTGGCCTACGTCAGAGTTGGGGTTACATCCTGGATGGACGTGACCTACGTCAGAGTTGGGGTACATCCTGGATGGAATTGGCCTACGTCAGAGTCGGGGTTCAACCTGGATGGAAGTGGCCTACGTCAGAGTTGGGGTTACATCCTGGATGGAAGTGGCCTACGTCAGAGTCGGGGTACATCATGGATGGAAGTGGCCTACGTCAGAGTTGGGGTACATCCTGGATGGAATTGGCCTACGTCAGAGTCGGGGTTCAACCTGGATGGAAGTGGCCTACGTCAGAGTTGGGGTACATCCTGGATGGACGTGGCCTACGTCAGAGTCGGGGTTCAACCTGGATGGAAGTGGCCTACGTCAGAGTTGGGGTTACATCCTGGATGGAAGTGGCCTACGTCAGAGTTGGGGTTACATCCTGGATGGACGTGACCTACGTCAGAGTCGGGGTACATCCTGGATGGAAGTGGTTTACATCAGAGTTGGGGTACATCCTGGATGGAAGTGGCCTACGTCAGAGTTGGGGTTACATCCTGGATGGACGTGACCTACGTCAGAGTTGGGGTACATCCTGGATGGAAGTGACCTACGTCAGAGTTGGGGTACATCCTGGATGGAAATGGCCTACGTCAGAGTTGGGGTTACATCCTGGATTTAAGTGGCCTATGTGAGCCCAGAGGAAGGCAGTAGTGAAAAGGTCAAGGCCATTAGTTGATGATATATTTTTTTACAGCTCTGGAAAGTTTTTAATGTCAAGCTTGTTTGCTGCGAGATTTAATTAGTCTTGAAGGAATAAACAGCCCGTAAACACGCTTCTGTTGACAAAATGAAGCAACAAAGCCGCCAGACGACCCGATGGAGACCGACGGCGGCCATGAAAAGCCGACTCGGTGTCAGGTGGCGCTGGGAAAAAGTCAATGACTGCGCTAATCATTCTTCGGGGGGTTTCGCAGCCCCGCTATCGGAGCGAGCAGTCGTAAAACTAAAAGCTGCGCCTATTATCTTCCTCATCCGCTACACCTGCTGGCTTGATTTGAGGTGGCCAGGAAAGGTGGGATGGAGGCTGGCAGCAGATAACTCTTGACAAGACATTGACATAAAAACCTTTCAGCCAAACACAAATATTGCATCTGCATCTAAAAAAAACCTACTAAATACCTCGCTAAAAATAGTCAGTAATCACAATCAGAGGAGCAAAACTGGAAAGACCATAGTCCAAATATAATAGGAATGTCTTGCTATTTTTATTGCCTATTTTTACCTTGTAGTAAAGGGCAGTGTTCGACAAATTACTCTTAAAAAGTAATTATTTATAGTTACTTATTACTTTTCCAAAAAGGTAATTCAATTACTAACTTAATTACTTTTTAATAAATGTAACTTTAGGCAAAAGTAATAAATGTGTTACTGAAAAAAAAAATTTTGCTAAAAAACATTAGCATGCTAACAGTGCGATGCTAACATGTTAACTATAGCATCCTTACAGTTAGCATTAGTGAAATATATAACGGGCGTATACCTGTTACATTATATTAAAAAAAAAAAAAAAAAAAAAAAAAAAGCTAGCATGCTAATGTTAGCATGTCAAAATGCTAACTGTAACATGCGTCAAGTACCAAAATATAGTACTTGTTTAAAATGCTAGCATGTTAACATTGGCATGAATAAAGTACCAAAATATGACTAAGGTCAATACAAAAAATTGTTTTTAATAAAAGCTAGCATACTAATAACATTAGCACGCCAACCGGTATCCTTCCTCAAGTAAAATATTTGACGCCTAGGGGTATATCTGCAAAATTAGCACCAAAAAAAGTGCTAATTGTAACATGCGTCAAGCACCAAAATATATTACTCTGAGGTGTGTACCCAAAAAAAGTGTTTGAAAGGCTAACATGCTAACGTTGGCATTCATCAAGTATCAAAATAGGACTAAGGTCAATACTTACAAAATTAGCTTAAAGCGGCATGGCGTAGTGGGTAGAGCGGCCTTGCCAGAAACCTGAGGGTTGCAGGTTCGCTCCCCGCCTCTTACCATCCAAAAATCGCTGCTGTTGTGTCCTTGGGCAGGACACTTCACCCTTGCCCCCGGTGCCGCTCACACCGGAGAATGAATGATGAATGAATGAGTTGTAAAAATGAATGATGGGTTCTCACTTCTCTGTGAAGCGCTTTGAGTGTCTAGAAAAGCGCTATATAAATCTAATCCATTATTATTATTATTATTAAAAAAAATAGCTAGCATACTAATAACATTAGCATGCCAACCGATATCCTTCCTCAAGTAAAATATTTGACACCGAGGTGTATATCTGCAAAATTAGCACCAAAAAAAATGCTAATTGTAACATGCTTCAAGTACCAAAATATAGTACTTTGAGGTGTGTACCAAAACAATGTGTTTCAATGGCTTACATGCTAACGCTGGCATGCATCAATTACCAAAATATGACTGAGGTCAATACTTACAAAATTTGTTTTAAAAAAAAAAGCCAGCATACTAATAACATTAGCATGCCGACCGGTACCCTTCCTCAAGTAACAAAATATTTCACACCGAAGTGTATATCTGCAAAATTAGCACGAAAAAAAAGCTAGCATGCTAATGTTAGCATGTCAACATGCTAATTCTAACATGCGTCAAGCACCAAAATATATTACTCTCAGGTGTGTACCCAAAAAAAGTGTTTAAAAGGCTAACATGCTAACGTTGGCATGCATCAAGTACCAAAATATGACTAAGGTCAATACTTACAAAATTAGTTTTTTAATAAAAGCTAGCATACTAATAACATTAGCATGCCAAACGGTATCCTTCCTCAAGTAACAAAATATTTGACACCGAGGTGTATATCTGCAAAATTAGCACCAAAAAAAATGCTAATTGTAACATGTGTCAAGTACCAAAATATAGTACTTTGAGGTGTGTACCAAAAAAATGTGTTTCAATGGCTTACATGCTAACGCTGGCATTGATATAGTGCGGAGTCACCAACGCGGTGCCCGCGGGCAACAGGTAGGCCGTAAGGACCAGATGAGTAGCCCGCTGGCCTGTTCTAAAAATAGCTCAAATAGCAGCACTTACCAGTGAGCTGCCTCTATTTTTCAAATGTTATTTATCTACTAGCAATCTGGTCTCGCTTTGCCCGACATTTTTAATTCTAAGAGAGACAAAACTCAAATAGAATTTGAAAATCCAAGAAAATATTTTAAAGACTTGGTCTTCACTTGTTTAAATAAATGAATTAATTTTTTTTATTTTGCTTCTTATAACTTTCAGAAAGACAATTTTAGAGAAAAAATACAACCTTAAAAATGATTTTATGATTTTTAAACACCTTTTTACCTTTTAAATTCCTTCCTCTTCTTTCCTGACAATTTAAATCAATGTTCAAGTATTTTTTTTTTTATTGTAAAGACTAATAAATACATTTTAATTTAATTCTTCCTTTTAGCTTCTGTTTTTTCGACGAAGAATGTTTGTGAAATATTTCTTCAAACTTATTATGATTAAAATTCAAAACAAATATTCGGGCAAATCTAGAAAATCTGTAGAATCAAATTTAAATCTTATTTCAAAGTCTTTTCAATTTCTTTAAACATTTTTGTTCTGGAAAATCTAGAAGAAATAATGATTTGTCTTTGTTAGAAATATAGCTTGGTCCAATTTGTTATATATTCTAACAAAGTGTAGATTGGATTTTAACCTATTTAAAACATGTCATCAAAATTCTAAAATTAATCTTAATCAGGAAAAATTACTAATGATGTTCCTAAAATATATTTTTTTAATTTTTTCAAAAGGATTCGAATTAGCTAGTTTTTCTCTTCTTTTTTTCGGTTGAATTTTGAATTTTAAATAGTCGAAATTGAAGATAAACTATGTTTCAAAATTTAATTGTCATTTTTTTTCGTGTTTTCTCCTCTTTAAAACCGTTCAATTAAGAGCAAATATCATTAATTATGAATAATAACATAGAGTTAAAGGTAAATTGAGCAAATTGGCTATTTCTGGCAATTTATTTAAGTGTGTATCAAACTGGTAGCCCTTCGCATTAATCACTACCCAAGAAGTAGCTCTTGCTTTCAAAAAGGTTGGTGACCCCTGATATAGTGTATGTCAAGTGGCGCTTTCCATCGTTTTCAGCAGACTGCAAAAAGGGGGCCATATGAACCATTCCCCCACTGTATTGTATGTCTGAGCCCTGGCAGAGGTCCTTGCTGCGACGCGAGGGGGGTCGGGGGGAGGGTGGAAGGCGCGAGTTTGTCTCTTATGTCGCGCCGTGGTCGTTCACAAGCTCATTACACCGCGCCGAGCTGTCCGCCCGCGACTCCCCCTGCCCGCTCGTCCTTGTTTACGCCAGATGCCTCGGCAGACACACGTGTTTACCGGCCTTTCCCGTGCACCCCCCCACCCCCCACCCCACCCCCCTAACCCTCCCTCTCCCGGTAACAGGAAAGATAGAAGACGCAAGGTTAATCTCCTTCTCAGCCGCAACGAGCACGTCACCCTAATGAAGCCCCCGCAGACGGGCGCTTAATAAGAGTTAAGAGTAAATTAACCTTGAAGACTTTTTGCGAGCATCTCTTCTCTTTTCCTGGCGCGTTCAAGGGCGAGCGTTCACTTCGCCGGAGGAGGTCAGGGCGGAGAGTGTTCCCTCGACGTGTTCCCTCGACGTGTTCCGCACGCCGGGGACGGGAAGCGCTTCCCCATTGTTGTCTGAGGCCGACGCGAGAGCAGCCGCCCGGTTTCTCTGATCAATGCCCCCTAATGACGGCGATCTATCAAGAAAATGAAAGATTTACTCCCCAATATTAATTTTGCGGCGCATCGATCGAGGAGCGCGGAGTATTACGGCCATTAACGCCTTTCGAGGTGGCGTATTGAGTTGCTCGTCTGTAAAAACAAGCCGTTCATCTTTCACTTCGACTCCTTTATTACATCTTTAGAGATAATTAGAAACAGATACCAATCACCCGCAGGTGGTGTTTAGTAAACTCTTTGAAAATCCCATTTGGGGCGTCTTGATTGCATTTAAATCACTCAAATCCTGAGCGTAAATAATATTGCAGCACCAATGAACGTTTGACGGTCCCGTTTCTTCGTCAAAAAAAAAAATGCCCCCCCCCCCGTGGGGGGCCATTTGTGGACCGCGCGCAGCTTTTTTGAAACGTAAAAAAATCGGAATAATAGATAAAACGGGTGAAGTGTAACGAGAAAAAGTTGCAGTGTTGACTCTTTTTTCATTGCTCAAAAAAATAATAACGAATCAAAATCAATGTTGTTATGTTATTAAAGGCTCCAATTACTTCCCATCAAATGATCCTTTTTGTAATATTTTTTATTGGGGGGGAAATATTGCATATTTTGAGATTTCTTCCATAAAAAACTAAAGGGCATTAAATAAACTTTTTTTTTTTTTTTTTTTTAAGTAAGCACATCATTCACTTATACGGCCCAATGCAAACAACCTGCCCTAGTCATGGTGTTGTTTTAATTTAAAGCTGTCATTGCTATAAAAAAAAAATAATAATAATGAATCAAAATCAATGTTGTTATGTTATTAAAGGCTTCAATTACTTCCCATCAAATGATCCTTTTTGTAATATTTTGTATTGGGGGGAAATATTGCATATTTTGAGTTTTCTTCCATAAAAAACTAAAGGGCATTAAATAAACTTTTTTTTTTTTTTAAGTAAGCACATCATTCACTTATACGGCCCAATGCAAACAACCTGCCCTAGTGATGGTGTTTTTTTATTTAAAGCTGTCATTGCTAAAAAAAAATAATAATACTGAATCAAAATCAATGTTGTAATGTTATTAAAGGCTCCAATTACTTCCCATCGAATGATCCTTTTTGTAATATTTTTTATTGGGGGGGAAATATTGCATATTTTGAGATTTCTTCCATAAAAAACTAAAGGGCATTAAAAAAACTTTTTTTTTTTTTTAAGTAAGCACATCATTCACTTATACGGCCCAATGCAAACAACCTGCCCTAGTCATGGTGTTTTTTTTCTTTAAAGCTGTCATTGCTAAAAAAAAATAATAATAATGAATCAAAATCAATGTTGTTATGTAATTAAAGGCTCCAATTACTTCCCATCAAATGATCCTTTTTGTAATATTTCTTTGGGGGGAAATATAGCATATTTTGTGTTTTCTTCCATAAAAAACTAAAGGGCATTAACTTTTTTTTTTTTTTTTTTTAAGTAAGCACATCATTCACTTATACGGCCCAATGCAAACAACCTGCCCTAGTCATGGTGTTGTTTTAATTTAAAGCTGTCATTGCTAAAAAAAAATAATAATAATGAATCAAAATCAATGTTGTTATGTAATTAAAGGCTCCAATTACTTCCCATCAAATTATCCTTTTTGTAATATTTTGTATTGGGGGAAAATATTGCATATTTGGAGTTTTCTTCCATAAAAAACTAAAGGGCATTAAATAAACTTTTTTTTTTTTTTTTTTTAAGTAAGCACATCATTCACTTATACGGCCCAATGCAAACAACCTGCCCTAGTCATGGTGTTTTTTTTCTTTAAAGCTGTCATTGCTAAAAAAGAATAATAATAATGAATCAAAATCAATGTTGTTATGTAATTAAAGGCTCCAATTACTTCACATCAAATGATCCTTTTTGTAATATTTATTATTGGGGGAAAATATTGAATATTTTGAGTTTTCTTCCATAAAAAACTAAAGGGCATTAAATAAACTTTTTTTTTTTTTTTTTTTTTTTATGTGAGCACGTCATTCACTTATACGGCCCAATGCAAACAACCTGCCCTAGTCATGGTGTTTTTTTTTATTTAAAGCTGTCATTGCTAAAAAAAAAAAAAATTATAATAATTAATCAAAATCAATGTTGTTATGTAATCAAAGGCTCCAATTACTTCCCATCAAATGATCATTTTTGTAATATTTTTTATTGGGGGAAAATATTGCATATTTTGAGTTTTCTTCCATAAAAAACTAAAGGGCATGAAATAAACTTTTTTTTTTTTTTTTTAAGTAAGCACATCATTCACTTATACGCAAAAAACCTGCCCTAGTCATGGTGTTTTTTTTATTTAAAGCTGTCATTGCTAAAAAATAATAATAATAATGAATCAAAATCAATGTTGTTATGTAATTAAAGGCTCCAATTACTTCCTATCAAATGATCCTTTCAGTAATATTTCTTTGGGGGGAAATATAGCATATTTTGAGATTTCTTCCATAAAAAACTAAAGGGCATTAAATAAACTTTTTTTTTTTTTTTTTTTTTAAGTAAGCACATCATTCACTTATACAGCCCAATGCAAACAACCTGCCCTAGTCATGGTGTTTTTTTATTTAAAGCTGTCATTGCTAAAAAAAAAAAAAAAGAATAATAATGAATCAAAATCAATGTTGTTATGTTATTAAAGGCTCCAATTACTTCACATCAAATGATCCTTTTTGTAATATTTTTTATTGGGGGAAAATATTGCATATTTTGAGTTTTCTTCCATTAAAAAACTAAAGGGCATTAAATAAACTTTTTTTTTTTTTAAGTAAGCACATCATTCACTTATACGGCCCAATGCAAACAACCTGCCCTAGTCATGGTGTTGTTTTAATTTAAAGCTGTCATTGCTAAAAAAAAAAATAATAATTAATCAAAAACAATGTTGTTATGTAATTAAAGGCTCCAATTACTTCACACCAAATGATCCTTTTTGTAATATTTTATATTGGGGGAAAATATTGCATATTTTGAGTTTTCTTCCATTAAAAAACTAAAGGGCATTAAATAAACTTTTATTTTTTTATTTTTTTTAAGTAAGCACATCATTCACTTATACTGCCCAATGCAAACAACCTGCCCTAGTCATGGTGTTTTTTATTTAAAGCTGTCATTGCTAAAAAAAAAAATAATAATAATGAATCAAAATCAATGTTGTTATGTAATTAAAGGCTCCAATTACTTCCTATCAAATGATCCTTTCAGTAATATTTCTTTGGGGGGAAATATTGTATATTTTGTGTTTTCTTCCATAAAAAACTAAAGGGCATTAAATAAACTTTTTTTTTTTATTTTTTTTTTAAGTAAGCACATCATTCACTTATACGGCCCAATGCAAACAACCTGCCCTAGTCATGGTGTTTTTTTTTATTTAAAGCTGTCATTGCTAAAAAAAAAAAAAATTATAATAATTAATCAAAATCAATGTTGTTATGTAATCAAAGGCTCCAATTACTTCCCATCAAATGATCATTTTTGTAATATTTTTTATTGGGGGAAAATATTGCATATTTTGAGTTTTCTTCCATAAAAAACTAAAGGGCATGAAATAAACTTTTTTTTTTTTTTTTTAAGTAAGCACATCATTCACTTATACGCAAAAAACCTGCCCTAGTCATGGTGTTTTTTTTATTTAAAGCTGTCATTGCTAAAAAATAATAATAATAATGAATCAAAATCAATGTTGTTATGTAATTAAAGGCTCCAATTACTTCCTATCAAATGATCCTTTCAGTAATATTTCTTTGGGGGGAAATATAGCATATTTTGAGATTTCTTCCATAAAAAACTAAAGGGCATTAAATAAACTTTTTTTTTTTTTTTTTTTTTAAGTAAGCACATCATTCACTTATACAGCCCAATGCAAACAACCTGCCCTAGTCATGGTGTTTTTTTATTTAAAGCTGTCATTGCTAAAAAAAAAAAAAAAGAATAATAATGAATCAAAATCAATGTTGTTATGTTATTAAAGGCTCCAATTACTTCACATCAAATGATCCTTTTTGTAATATTTTTTATTGGGGGAAAATATTGCATATTTTGAGTTTTCTTCCATTAAAAAACTAAAGGGCATTAAATAAACTTTTTTTTTTTTTAAGTAAGCACATCATTCACTTATACGGCCCAATGCAAACAACCTGCCCTAGTCATGGTGTTGTTTTAATTTAAAGCTGTCATTGCTAAAAAAAAAAATAATAATTAATCAAAAACAATGTTGTTATGTAATTAAAGGCTCCAATTACTTCACACCAAATGATCCTTTTTGTAATATTTTATATTGGGGGAAAATATTGCATATTTTGAGTTTTCTTCCATTAAAAAACTAAAGGGCATTAAATAAACTTTTATTTTTTTATTTTTTTTAAGTAAGCACATCATTCACTTATACTGCCCAATGCAAACAACCTGCCCTAGTCATGGTGTTTTTTATTTAAAGCTGTCATTGCTAAAAAAAAAAATAATAATAATGAATCAAAATCAATGTTGTTATGTAATTAAAGGCTCCAATTACTTCCTATCAAATGATCCTTTCAGTAATATTTCTTTGGGGGGAAATATTGTATATTTTGTGTTTTCTTCCATAAAAAACTAAAGGGCATTAAATAAACTTTTTTTTTTTATTTTTTTTTTAAGTAAGCACATCATTCACTTATACGGCCCAATGCAAACAACATGCCCTAGTCATGGTGTTTTTTTATTTAAAGCTGTCATTGCTAAAAAAAAAATAATAATAATGAATCAAAATCAATGTTGTTATGTAATTAAAGGCTCCAATTACTTCCCATCAAATGATCCTTTTTGTAATATTTTTATTGGGGGAAAATATTGCATATTTTGAGTTTTCTTCCATAAAAAACTAAAGAGCATTAAATAAACTTTTTTTTTTCTTTTTTTTTAAGTAAGCACATCATTCACTTATACGGCCCAATGCAAACAACCTGCCCTAGTCATGGTGTTGTTTTAATTTAAAGCTGTCATTGCTAAAAAAAAATAATAATAATGAATCAAAATCAATGTTGTTATGTAATTAAAGGCTCCAATTACTTCCCATCAAATGATCCTTTCTGTAATATTTCTTTGGGGGGAAATATTGCATATTTTGTGTTTTCTTCCATAAAAAACTAAAGGGCATTAAATAAACATTTTTGTTTTAAAGTAATTCAGGCCTATGACCAATTAACATGCTTAGAATTCTATCGAGCACAACATTCATTTATATGGCCCAATGCAAACAACCTGCCCAAGTCATGGTGTTTTTTTTCTTTAAAGCTGTCATTGCTAAAAAAAAAATTAAAAAAATTAATCAAAATCAATGTTGTTATGTTCTTGAAGGCTCCAATTACTGCACATCAAATATTTGTAATAATACTCTTTGTAATATTTTTTGTGGGGAAATATTGAATATTTTGTGTTTTTTCCATACATAACTAAAGGGCATAAAATAAACAAACCAAAAAAAAAAAACATAAAATCAACTGACGGATCGGAAGTTGATCTTGAGTTATAAGTTTATTAAGAAAACTAGCCACAGGGAGATTTCAACTGATTTTAAAAGTCAATGTATTTACTGCTACTTTGTCACCATCTAGGGGACAACATGAGTATTTCAAGCCTAAGACCAATTAACATGCTTAGAATTGCATTCATTTATATGGCCCAATGCAAACAACCTGCCCTAGTCATGGTGCGTTTTTTTTTTCTTTTTAAAGCTGTCATTGCACAAAAAATAATAATGAATTCAAATCAATGTTGTTATGTTGTTAAATACTCCAATTACTTCACATCAAATGATCATTTTTGTAATATTTTTTGGGGGGAAAATATTGCATATATTGTGTTTTTTCCATAAAAAACCATAGGGCATAAAATACCCCCCCCCAAAAAAAAATAATAAAATAAAAAAATCAACTGACAGACCTGAAGTTGATCTAGAGTTATACGTTTATTAAGGAAACTGGCCACAGGGAGATTGCAAATGATTTTAAAAGTCAACTTATTTACTGCTACTTTGTCGCCATCTAGGGGACAACATGCCTAGAATTATATCAAGCACAGCATTTACTTATATGGCCCAATGCAAACAACCTGCCTTTGTCATGGTGTTTTTTTTTTCTTTAAAGCTGTCATTACTCAAAAATTAATGAATCAAAATCTATGTTGTTTTGTTATTAAAAGCTCCAATTATATCACATATAATGATCATTTTTGTAATATTTTTTGGCAGAAAAATACTGCGTATTTTGTGTTTTTTGCATAAAAAACTAAAGGGCATTAAATAAACACACAACAAAAATACATAAAATCAACTGACAGATCTGAAGTTGATATAGAGTTATAAGTTTATTAAGGAAACTGGCCACAGGGAGATTTCAACTGATTTTAAAAGTCAATTTATATGCTGCTGCTTTGTCACCATCAACAGGACAACATGAGTAATTCAGGCCTGTGACCAATTAACATGCTTAGAATTCTAACAAGCACAGTATAAACTTGTATGGTCCAATGCGAACAACCTGCCCTAGTCATGGCATTTTTTTTCTTTAAAGCTGTCATTACTCAAAAAATAATAATGAATCAAAATCTACAGTATGTTGTTATGTTATTAAACACTCCAATAACTTCACACATATGCCAAAAGGCATAAAATAAACAACAACAAAAAAACATAAAATCAACTGACTTAGTTGATAAGTTTATTAGGAAACTGGCCACAGGGAGATTTCAACTGATTTCAAAAGCCCATGTACATGCAGTTAATTTGTCGCCATCTAGGGGACAACATGAGTAATTCAGGTCTATGATCAATTAATGTGCTTAGAATGTGAACTTATATGTCCCAATGCAAACAACCTTCCCTAGTCATGGTGCATAAAAAAAAAAATTGAACCAACAAAAAATGCCAACAGACATTGTCACACATAACCGAATTTGTGGATATTTAAAAAAAAATGTGAAAAAAATTCAGAATTACACTTATTTAAATCCATTACAAAGCATGATGGGAAAAATCCAAAGCACTATCTTCACACTTAGTCATGTTTGGCGCATTTTAGCTGCTTGATATTTCTGATAAGATTACACAACTTTAAGAGGTTGTCATGGAAGTAAACAAGGTAGGAGTCCAATTTTCACATATTCTTAATATATGATTATTTTAATTATTAATTATATATCCATTGGCTTTTTTTTTTAGCCCAATAGCCGCTTAGGGAAAAACCTTTGGACAACCCTGATCTAGGGATTTGAGTAAAAAAAAAATAGTATATATATTTTTAATTAAAATATGTATGACTTATTTTTAACACTTTTATGAATGGGGCCCTTTCGGTTCCATGAGAATTTTAGTGGGATTTTTATTGTTCTTATTTTAAACCGCCATTGCTCCAAATATAATAATGAATGAAAATACATTTTGTTATGAATTATTGAAGTTTTTTTGACGTTTCCTTTGACAAAAAGGGCATTAAACAAACAAAAAATTATATAAAAAAATAAATAAAAATAAAAAACTCATAAACGATCAAAAAACAAAAGATATTTTGTGTAGAAAGTAAAAAAAAAAAGGAAAGTCCCCAAAAATGTATGACTTATTTTTAACACTTTTATGAGTCAATCTATCAATCAATCAATTCATTTTATTGTCATTGTCATAAAAACAATCATTTTAGTGGGATTATTATTATTAAAATGTCATTGCTCATACTATTTTTAACACTTTTATGAATGGGGCCCTTTCGGATCCCTGAGAATTTTAGTGGGCTTTTTATTTTTCTTATTTTAAACCGCCATTGCTCCAAATATAATAATGAATGAAAATACATTTTGTTATGAATTATTGAAGTTTTTTTGACGTTTCCTTTGACAAAAAGGGCATTAAACAAACAAAAAATGATATAAAAAAATAAATAAAAATAAAAAACTCATAAACGATCAAAAAACGAAATATATTTTGTGTAGAAAGTAAAAAAAAGTAAAGAAAAGTCCCCAAAAATGTATGACTTATTTTTAACACTTTTACGAGTCAATCTATCAATCAATCAATTCATTGTATTGTCATTGTCATAAAAACAATAATTTTAGTGGGATTATTATTATTAAACTGTCATTGCTCATACTATTTTTAACACTTTTATGAATGGGGCCCTTTCGGATCCCTGAGATTTTTAGTGGGATTTTTATTTTTCTTATTTTAAACCGTCATTGCTCCAAATATAATAATGAATGAAAATACATTTTGTTATGAATTATTGAAGTTTTTTTGATGTTTCCTTTGACAAAAAGGGCATTAAACAAACAAAAAATGATATAAAAAAATTAATAAAAATAAAAAACTCATAAACGATCAAAAAACGAAATATATTTTGTGTAGAAAGTAAAAAAAAGTAAAGAAAAGTCCCCAAAAATGTATGACTTATTTTTAACACTTTTATGAGTCAATCAATCAATTCATTTTATTGTCATTGTCATAAAAACAATAATTTTAGTGGGATTATTATTATTAAACTGTCATTGCTCATACTATTTTTAACACGTTTATGAATGGGGCCCTTTCGGATCCCTGAGAATTTTAGTGGGATTTTTATTGTTCTTATTTTAAACCGCCATTGCTCCAAATATAATAATGAATGAAAATACATTTTGTTATGAATTATTGAAGTTTTTTTTGACGTTTCCTTTGACAAAAAGGGCATTAAACAAACAAAAAATTATATACAAAAATAAATAAAAATAAAAAAACTCAAAAACGATCAAAAAACGAAAGATATTTTGTGTAGAAAGTAAAAAAAAGTAAATAAAAATCCCCAAAAATGTATGACTTATTTTTAACACTTTTATGAGTCAATCAATCAATCAATCAATTCATTTTATTGTCATTGTCATAAAAACAATAATTTTAGTGGGATTATTATTATTAAACTGTCATTGCTCATACTATTTTTAACACTTTTATGAATGGGGCCCTTTCGGATCCATGAGAATTTTAGTGGGATTTTTATTTTTCTTATTTTAAACCGCCATTGCTCCAAATATAATAATGAATGAAAATACATTTTGTTATGAATTATTGAAGTTTTTTTGACAAAAAGGGCATTAAACAAACAAAAAATTATATAAAAAATAAAAATAAAAATAAAAAACTCATAAAACGATCAAAAAACGAAAGATATTTTGTGTAGAAAGTAAAAAAAAAAAGGAAAGTCCCCAAAAATGTATGACTTATTTTTAACACTTTTATGAGTCAATCAATCAATTCATTTTATTGTCATTGTCATAAAAACAATAATTTTAGTGGGATTATTATTATTAAACTGTCATTGCTCATTCTATTTATAATAATAACACTAAATATTGATAAAATATTAATTATAATTATTGACCGATTTAGGCTTCAATTACTTTACATCTAATATTCCAAATTTTTTAGGGGGGGAAGTGGGTAATATTGCATATTTTATGTTTTGCCATTAAAAACTTGGGGTTTCTTTGACAAAAAGGACATAAAACTTTTTAAAAAAACATGTTTTTACTTGACTTTCAATCGACAGATAGACCTAAAGTTCAAATAAAGATTTCAGCGTTGAGTAATAAAAAATAAATCATCATTTATGACTGAGACCCTTACAGGCCTGAGGGAAGCCTTAAAGGTTAAAAAAAATCTATATTTTGTATTGGTTTTGAAAATGAAAAATGTCAAAATGGCCTCCGCATTCTTTGTTGTTGTTTTTTAGTGAGTGGCCCTCAGTGGAAAAAGTTAAGACACCCCTGAATGTGTGAGGTTGTAATCACTGCCAAGCGACGACCCGGCAGTGGTAACTGTCTGTCGCCGCCGCGCTCATGTCGCGATACCATTAGTTTGGCCCGCCGCGTTGACTCGGGCTAGCGTGTTGACAGCCGGCGCTAATGACACGCCACTCAGCCGACCACCAGGGGCCCGCCGACTCGAGCGTTAACGCCTGCGGCGTAGATTGATTCGCCTTTACTGTCTCCGTTTGAATAGTAAACAAACAGGTATGTAAACACGATCCCCACGGTAGGCGGGATGGTTGGTAGGCTAGAAGCTAAGTAGCAGGCTTAGGAAGTAGGGACCTATTTGTTCGTGGAAAAAGTGAAGCGCCGTGAGTACTTGTGAATTATATTTATATAGCGCTTTTCTCTAGTGACTCAAAGCACTTTACATAGTGAAACCCGATATCTAAGTTACATTTAAACCAGGTGCAGGTGGGTAAAGTGTCTTGCCCAAGGACACAACGGCAGTGACTAGGATGGCGGAAGCGGGGATCGAACCTGGAACCCTCAAGTTGCTGGCACGGCCACTCTACCAACCGAGGTATACCGGGTAAGCTTCAAAAGAGATTTGTGATGGTACAAATTCACTAAGGTGATGGTTTTACTCTGAGATGCAGATAGCATTTAAAGGCAGCTAAATGCATGAGTTAGGGTTAGGGTTAAACTAGTTAAGAGTCAGAGAAGGTCACTTACTAGAAGGGTTGCAAAATTCCGGGAATATTCAAAGTTGGAAACTTTCCATGCAAAAGATTCACCAACACAGATGTCCAGAATACTGTGGAATTTTGCGATGAAAACAGAGCTTTTTGTATTGGATTCAATGGGACCGAATACTTCCGCTTCAACGATTGACGTCACGCGCAAACGTCATCATATGGAAACGTTTTCAGCCGGAAGTTTGCCGGGAAATTTAAAATGTCACTTTATAAGTTAACCCGGCCGTATTGGCATGTGTTGCAATGTTAAGATTTCATCATTGATGTATAAACTATCAGACTGCGTGGTCGGTAGTAGTGGCTTTCAGTAGGCCTTTAAGAATAAGGTGCTATTATGCAACACTAGTTCTAATAATACTATACATAACAAGTAAACAACACCAAAACTTTAAATGTTTCACTGAGAATATAGAACATTACACACGGCGCTCAAAATTCTGTCAAAATGTTTTAGTACGACTTTGGTAAGCTATGAATCCACACCGATTGACGGATTATCAGCGCATTGTGGCTACCATAGTCAGACGTACTGTGCTTCAACATACGGATTACTATGGCGTGTGTAAAAGGAGCGCAAAATGGCACCTATTAGCAGACATACTATCTCGCCTTTTGTTTCGCAATATTGTGCAAAAGCAACTTCTCTTACCTTCTGGTACCCGCTGATGTGAATTTGGGATCTGCAGAAGTCCTGAAAATTAGCGCGCGTCTGCCATTGTAGTCTATAATCTCATTTTTTTCCTTTATCCTTGTCACGGCCCGGGCCGCATTCCTCAATGAGCGCACCTCGGGACACGCCCACCTGCACGCGTCACTTCACCGGCTGCAATCAATCTGAAATCTGCGCACCTGTCAGTAAAGATCTTCCTGGTCTTCTTAAGCCTGCACAACCTGCCATCCCTGGCCGGAAGATAGTTTCTCGATGGTGGACCTGTTTTCCTTCCGTTGCCCTGGATCTCGACTGCCTCCCTCGTTTCTCGACTCCTCGCTCGCCCTCGGACTCTGACGTCTCTCTCTGCCCCACGGACCTCTCGCGGATCTTGGAGCCCTTTTGCCTTGCCCTCTTTGGACTTGTCAGCTTCCTCATGCAACATTACGGTAATACAACAGTTAACTACACACCTAGTCTAACACCACTCACTCTTGGGTTTTGTCACACACTCCATTTCCTTAGTTTAGTTTGTATTATTTTGTATTATTATTATTATATATATTAGCTATATATATGTATATAATAAATAATCTTAGAGCTCTACCTATCCCCTGGTGTCTGTTGCCATCATCTCCCTCCTACAACCATAACAATCCTCTTGTTATGGGACATTCATCCTCCGCTGTTGCCATTTCTAATATAAAGTCGTGTAAAGTTCTTACTTATATCTCTCAGTAAGCTCGCTATGGAAGCGCTAAAAACTACCGGTGTAGTGAGTTTACATTATTCACTCAAGGAACTTTAGTTATTAGAGTGTTCCGGTCGAAAGGTTTTTCAGGGGACACATTTCCCGTGTTGTTGTTGCACTAGTGAGCCACGGATGAGGAGATGCTGCTGCGTTATTGATTTAAGTAAAGTCTGAATGTCATTTGAATGTCAACAGTTAGCTCAATCTTTTGGCACTTCTTCGACTCCCGTCCTTGCACGCTACACCGCTACAACAAAGATGACGGGGAGAAGACGCTGTCGAAGGTGAGCCACGTAAATAAGACCGCCCACAAAAAGACAGAAAGTGTCCTTATTTTTGAAGGAAAAGAACTCTACTTTTCAATGAAGATAACTTTAAACTAGTCTTAACTTGAAAGAAATACACTCTATACATTGCTAATGTGGTAAATGACTATTCTAGCTGCAAATGTCTGGTTTTTGGTGCAATATCTACATAGGTGTATAGAGGCCCATTTCCAGCAACTATCACTCCGGTGTTCTAATGGTACAATGTGTTTGCTCATTGGCTCAGAAGGCTAATTGATGATTAGAAAACCCTTGTGCAATCATGTTCACACATCTGAAAACAGTTTAGCTCGTTACAGAAGCTACAAAACTGACCTTCCTTTGAACAGATTGAGTTTCTGGAGCATCACATTTGTGGGGTCAATTAAACGCTCAAAATGGCCAGAAAAAGAGAACTTTCATCTGAAACTCGACAGTCTATTCTTGTTCTTAGAAATGAAGGCTATTCCACTAAATTCTTTGGGTGACCCCAAACTTTTGAACGGTAGTGTATATATATATATATATATATATATATATATATATATATATATATATATATATATATATATATATATATATATATATATATATATATATATATATATATATATATATATATATATATATATATATATATATATATATATATATATATATATATATATATATATATATATATATATATATATATATATATACTTTCGCTGATGTGTTGGACTTTCACAATATTATGTCAGACCCACTCGACATCCATTGCTTTCGGTCTCCCCTAGAGGGGGGGGGGGGGGTTACCCACATATGCGGTCCTCTCCAAGGTTTCTCATAGTCATTCACCGACGTCCCACTGGGGTGAGTTTTTCCTTGCCCGTATGTGGGCTCTGTACCGAGGATGTCGTTGTGGCTTGTACAGTCCTTTGAGACACTTGTGATTTAGGGCTATATAAATAAACATTGATTGATTGATTGATATAAGAAATACTTGAATTTCAGTG